>NC_085995.1:29178303-29479375 GCF_030014385.1 Trichomycterus rosablanca
TCTGACATTAAAGGCACAAGTCTTAGGGTGCATTCACATGAGAAACGGCAAAACCGCTTTTGCGCCGACTATGCCATTGTTTCCTTAATGTCAGCACAAACATCCCGCATTGCACTTGTGATGTTTGACTTATTGTATTAAAACAAGTGAGGAATTTAATTCGTAGAGAGAACTCATGACTATTGATAACAGAGAATTTAGTGTTCCGTTTTTTTAGTACAATAAGCCACGTTAAGCTTTTTTTTACGATAAGCATTTGAGACTTTTTTTAAAAAAGCTGATTATCAGCGTTTCTCAGCACCCCGAGTTATAACACAAGTTTAAAAGTGAAACAGTGAGGAAATTACAGCTGAAAACAGATACATGTGAATGCTTTTAAAGTGGATTTGATGGTTACTTCACACAAATGAGTATTCGTGACATTTTACTGCACCGCTCAAGTCAAGTGCTAAGCAAAGCGGGGATTTGCGCCGAGGCTCAGTGAGGGAATGTTTCTCATGTGAATGAGAAGCCTTTATTTCACTAAAATACCAAATAACTAGTTGGTATTGTGTGGTCAAAAGGCTAATGTTTTGTTAGTCATACTTGTGTTTAAAACATTAATTGACTCTCTCTGTGGAACTTCACAGACCAAATACCTAAAGCAAGGTGTTTAAACCCAGATCCATTGGTTTCTCCACAGACTTCCTCAGAAACCACATGGAAGCTTTGAGAAATGCAAAGACTCAAAAGTGAAATTATGTAAGTAAATAAAACATAATATACAGTGGGGGAAATAAGTATTTGATCCCCTGCTGATTTTGTAAGTTTACTCCCTTACAAAGACTTGAACAGTCTATAATTTTTATGGAAGGTTTATTTTAACAGAGAGAGACAGAATATCAACAAAAAATCCAGAAAAAAAAAAATTAAATAAAAGTTATAAATTAATTTGTATTTAATTAAGGGAAATAAGTATTTGATCCCCTACCCTAGTCCTGTCCCTGTATAAAAGACTCCTGTCACAGAATCAGTTTCTTCCGTTCAAATCTCTCGACCACCATGGGCAAGACCAAAGAGCTATCAAAGGACGTCAGGGACAAGATTGTAGACCTGCACAAGGCTGGAATGGGCTACAAGACCATCAGCAAGAAGCTTGGTGAGAAAGAGACCACTGTTGGTGCGATAATTCAAAAATGGAAGAAATACAAGATCACAGTCAATCACCCTCACTCTGGAGCTCCATGCAAGATCTCACCTGGTGGGGTAAGAATGATTCTGAGAAAGGTGAGGTCAGCCCAGAATTACACGGGAGGAGCTTGTCAATGATCTCAAGGGAGCTGGGAGCAGAGAAATGCTGGATTTGACCCCAAGAACACCATCCCCACCGGGCATTTCTTTGCCTCCAAACACGGCGAGTGGAGTTGATGCCAAAGAGCTCAATTTTGGTCTCATCTGACCATATCACATTCTCCCAAGCTTTCTCTGAATCATTCAGGTGTTCATTGGCAAACTTCAGATGGGCCTGTACATGAGCCTTCTTGAGCAAAGGGACTTTGCGGGCACTGCAGGATCTCAATCCATTACAGGGAAGTGTGTTACTAATGGTTTTCTTGGTGACTGTGCTCCCAGCTCCCTTGAGATCATTGACAAGCTCCTCCCATGTAATTCTGGACTGACCTCACCTTTCTCAGAATCCTTCTTACCCCACCAGGTGAGATCTTGCATGGAGCTCCAGAGTGAGGGTGATCGACTGTGATCTTGTATTTCTTCAATTTTCGAATTATCACACCAACAGTGGTCGCTTTCTCACCAAGCTTCTTGCTGATGGTCTTGTAGCCCATTCCAGCCTTGTGCAGGTCTACAATCTTGTCCCTGACGTCCTTTGATAGCTCTTTGGTCTTGCCCATGGTGGTCGAGAGATTTGAATGGAAGAAACTGATTCTGTGACAGGAGTCTTTTATACAGGGACAGGACTAATTTGTGTGCCTCATGGGCACATAACCGGTCTGTGGGGGTCAGAATTATTGCTGGTTGGTAGGGGATCAAATACTTATTTCCCTTAGTTAAATACAAATTAATTTATAACTTTTATTTAATGTTTTTTTTCTGGATTTTTTTGTTGATATTCTGTCTCTCTCTGTTAAAATAAACCTTCCATAAAAATTATAGACTGTTCAAATCTTTCTAAGGGGGTACACTTACAAAATCAGCAGGGGATCAAATACTTATTTCTCCCACTGTAACTAACACCTGTTTACCAATAGTACACAATGAGCATTATTAAAAACAAATTAGAAATAAAATACAGTCCCTAAATTAAGATGGACTGATAGAAAATGATATGCAGTAAGTCTAATATTTGATTAGATGACCACAAATGAACTTACCAAAGACTGGAGATCATAATAACAATAAGAAATTACATTTACATACAGATAGCTAAAGTGACAAGAGAGATAGAATGAGTAATTAATAAACATGTATTCAAACCAATAGACATCTCATACTAAAACATTATAGCCGCAAAGAATGTGGACAGTTGATCATATGCTTACTAGATTATCTAGTCCAAAAATCATAGGCATTAATATAGACTGTGAAAGATTTCACACTTTCAAGTTTTTGGATCGTGTCTGGAGAAATTAGTGTCTAATTAATGAAAAAAGCTTTGGTGAGGTCAGGCAAAATCAACATTTCAGCTCTATGTCCCTCTCCGGAGTTCCTTCCAAACAAACTCATTATACCTCACCTCACTAAAGTTAAGGGTCTTTTGCATGGTCACACGGTCATACAGTTGGGCCAAAAAGTATTTAGTCAGCCACTGATTGTGCAAGTTCTCCTACTTAGAAAGATGAGAGAGGTCTTTAATTTTCATCATAGGTGCACTTCAACTATGAGAGACAAAATGAGAAAAAAAATCCAGGAAATCACATTGTAGGATTTTTAAAGAATTTATTTGTAAATTATGGTGGAAAATAAGTTATTGGTCACCTACAAACAAGCAAGAATTCTGGCTCTCACAGACCTGTAACTTCTTCTTTAAGAAGCTCTTCTGTCCTCCACTCGTTACCTGTATTAATGGCACCTGTTTGACCTCGTTATTTGTATAAAAGACACCTGTCCACAGCCTCAAACAGTCAGACTCCAAACTCAACCATGACCAAGACCAAAGAGCTGTCGAAGGACACCAGGAAGAAAATTGTAGACCTGCACCAGGCTGGGAAGAGTGAATCTACAATAGGCAAGCAGGTTGGTGTGAATAAATCAACTGTGGGAGCAATTGTAAGAAAATGGAAGACATACAAGACCCCGTGGGGTCAAAATCCTTTAGTGCCAGGTGTGTCCCCCTGCTTAAGCCAGTACATGTCCAGGCCCGTCTGAAGTTTGCCAGAGAGCATATGGATGATCCAGAAGAGGATTGGGAGAATATCATGTGGTCAGATGAAACCAAAATGGAACTTTTTGGTAAAAACTCAACTCGTCGTGTTTGGAGGAAGAAGAATGCTGAGTTGCATCCCAAGAACACCATACCTACTGTGAAGCATGGGGGTGGAAACATCATGCTTTGGGGCTGTTTTTCTGCAAAGGGGACAGGACGACTGATCCGTGTTAAGGGAAGAATGAACGGGGCCATGTATCGTGAGATTTTAAGCCAAAACCTCCTTCCATCAGTGAGAGCATTGAAGATGGAACGTGGCTGGGTCTTCCAGCATGACAATGATCCCAAACACGGGCAACGAAGGAGTGGCTCCGTAAAAAGCATTTCAAGGTCCTGGAGTGGCCTAGCCAGTCTCCAGACCTCAACCCCATAGAAAATTTGTGGAGGGAGTTGAAAGTCCGTGTTGCCCAGCGACAGCCCCAAAACATCACTGCTCTAGAGGAGATCTGCATGGAGGAATGGGCCAAAATACCAGCTACAGTGTGTGCAAACCTGGTGAAGACTTACAGGAAACGTTTGACCTCTGTCATTGCCAACAAAGGTTATGTTACAAAGTATTGAGTTGAACTTTTGTTATTGACCAAATACTTATTTTCCACCATAATTTACAAATAAATTCTTTAAAAATTCTACAATGTGATTTCCTGGATTTTTTTTTTCTCATTTTGTCTCTCATAGTTGAAGTGTACCTATGATGAGAATTACAGACCTCTCTCATCTTTTTAAGTAGGAGAACTTGCACAATCAGTGGCTGACTAAATACTTTTTGACCCCACCCTGTAGATAAAATGGAAACCCAAGAAGATTCAAAATACAGCCCAGAGGAACGTCAGATATTATGTGGATATTTTATTAGAATGTTATTAAGAAATATTCTATTCAGGCCAGTAATCAAAAAACCCTGAAGCAGAGGTCTTCATTCTGCCAAAGATAACTGTTGGTTTTTCCAGATTGCAATTCATGACCTTTCAACCAGGTGAATGCTTTACAGTTGTGCCACATGTGGACACTAAACTATTTGCTATTCCTTTTCATCCAGGTTATTTATTTCGTTTTATATTCCGGGGCTGAATAACATATTTCACAATTGGATTTGAGGTGTTTTAATGAAGTCTGCAAATAAAATCTGAAGTACCTCTGGGCTATATTTAAAATTCCATTAAAAAATTTAATTTTTTGTTTTAGCCATGACTGTGTGACCATGCAAAACAGTCGTACACTCTAAACAATGCTGGGTTGTGTTTTCTACCAAAGTGCTGGGTTGAGGCAGCTGGGTTACTTTGCTGGGTTATTTCTCACTCAAATAACCCAGCTGTTGGGTTATTTTCTCAACTCAGCACTTGGGTTACCATGTCCTGCTGCCAACGGCTAAATTTCCCTAAGATTATAAATGTACATTTGTAACGGCCTGTGTTGCCAGATTGTTATTATTGTTATGATTATTAGAAGTAGTAGTAGTAATAGTAGTAGTATTAGTATTATTATTTACATATTAGCATTAGAGTAAACAATGCATTGAGTAAACGACCCAACATTCATGGTAAAATTAACCCAGCATTGGGTAAAAAAAGAACCTTACATTTGGGTTGTTGAAGCAACACAGCACAATGGCTAAATTGCATAACCCAACAAGTTGCGTTAAAATAACCCAGCGTGTGTTCTATCCAATATTTGTTGGGTTGTTTTCAGCCCAGCATTTTTAGAGTGAGTCTTTTAGGGCTCTATTATCTTGCAACCAACTTGCATGATTCACATGTATAAAGAATATAGTCAGCTTGCTTCCCATGCTCAGTACTGACATAAGCATAAACGTTGCTAATTTTGAAAGAAACTAAACAAACTATATCCACAAAGTTGAATCAGTTCATCTGGACACAAATTTGTTGTAGAGATATGTTTCATCACACACCCAAGTGACTTCTTCAGTCTGAGCTGGTGGTGAATACCCCAACTTTATATGCAGTTGATTTGCATAACGACGATCATCGCCCATTGCATAACAATGGAACCGGTGATCAGGTCCATATGCAAATCACAATGACCATTAGCTATAATGGCCATGTGTGCCTCTCACATATGATTGGGGTATAGCTCCTATTACGGCATTGTAAGATGGTTATAAGGCCCCCTCCTCAGTTCAGGGATGATCGTTCCCTCTTCACATAGATGGCCTCTTTGACTCCTGGTTCAAACCAGCATTCTTCCTTGTCAAGGATCTGCACATCTTCATCATTAAATGAGTGGCCGCTGGCTTGCAGGTGAGTGTAAACCACAGAGTCCTGGCCAGAAGAGGTCGATCTTCTATGCTGGGCCATCCGTTTCGCCAGTGGCTGTTTAGTTTCCCTGATGTACAGTTCCCGGCAATCCTCCCGGCACCTAACAGCATACACTACGTTACTCTGTTTGTGTTGAGGGACCCGGTCCTTAGGGTGAACTAATTTCTGGCGTAGTGTGTTTTGGGGTTTGAAAGCAACCAAAATGCAGTGTTTGGAGAGAATCCGTCTCAATTGTTCTGCTACTCTAGCCACATACTGAATCACCACTGGTTTGCGCTTAGACAGCGGTTGTCCTTCTCCTCCCTTTGGTCCACTGGAGCAGTGTTTGGGCACTTTTTCAGCTTTTATGAATCCCCAGTTGGGATAACCACATTCACCCAGGGCCTTCTTGACATGAGACTTCTCTCTATGCTTGGCTGTAGTGTCTGTGGGGATGCTGTTGTAGTATCTCTACAACAAACTTGTGTCCAGATGAACTGATTCAACTTTGTGGATTTGTGTACCTGGATTATTGAGCATGCATCAAGAGATGAACAAATTATTTTTGACTTTTTACTTTTTGCAGGTCTGCAACTGCAAGGCTTTTGAATTTTTTGGTATATAATTTTTTTTTTGTAGAATAAAAACTATTAACTTACAGTTAAAAAAGAAAGTTAGAAATCTTCCAGAGAGATTCACAGCGCTCCTAGAGCCACTGGGAAATACTTCCTCACCAGCAGCATCACAGTCACAGTTTGGCAGGCGGCTGCATCATCAGACCACAAAATCCTCCAGATGGTGAAATCAATGGGTCACTATTTCCACTCATCTCTGGCATCTCTAAGCAATCCTTTGAGAGGAATGCTCTTTGCACAGTCAGGTGCCTCTCAAACATTTGCCAAACCTTTTCAAATTTCATCTGGCCAGTAAGGCATAAAAAACAGTTTCTAGTCAAAAACCATTATGGCTCAATCTGTTTTCTTTATGAATTAATTAGTATCTATAATTTCTTCTGAATAAATAAATACTGTATATTACACTTTGATTTTAACAAGCATTGTTGAGCATCTACTAAACTTTGATGTTTCAAATCTCAAATATGCACTATTTATTACTTTCATGTCTGTACCCTTAGTTTAATAGTCTCCTTATTACTGTCATATCTTTGTTGGTAATCAATGTACTCTGGTAGTTGGTAATCATTGTATTCTGGTTTTCTTCCATTTCCCTAACCTGCAGTCTGTAACCTGCAGTCTGTAACTGGTGCCAGGATAACAATCTCCTTTTCAACATCAGCAAGACAAAGGAGCTGACAGTGGACTGCAGCGGGAAGCAGGAGAGGAACCATCAAACTGTTTGGATCAATGGGACTGCAGTGGAGTATGGAGTCCACATCTTGTGCCTAAAAAACCTTAGATGCTTAAGGGACTTATATATATATACACACAATGGTGTTCAAAAAAATAGCAGTCCAACATCATTAACCTGATAAATCACTGTTTTTAGTAGAAGTGATATTTCTACATAGCAAATAATTTACCTGAAAGTGTAGTAGAGTAATGAAAACAAAACATACCCAACAATTGCATGCCGCTCATTCTAAGTAATCAAAACATTGATTGAAAGGGGGTTGTTCAAAATAATAGCAGTGAGGAGTTCAATTGGTGAAGTCACTCATTCTGCAGAAGAACGGGTGTCAATTTTGGTCCTTATTTAAGGTAGGAGGGGGGCAAATTTTGCACATGTTGGTCATAGCGCATTTCCTTCTGAAATACTGGGTAAAATGTTCCAGACGTTGTTCTGATTAACAGCGTACTTTGATTAAAAAGTTGATTGTAGAGGGAAAAAATATCAGCTCAGCTAAAATGATCTCAAATGCCTTGAAGTGACAACCAAAACCTGAAAGACACAGAAGGAAGCATAAACTACTGTTCGAATGGATTGAACAATACCCAGAATGGCAAATACTCAGCCAATGATCACCTCCAGCAAGATCAAGGAACATCTGGAGTTACCAGTGAGTACAGAAGATGATTAAGTGAAGCCAATTTACCAGCAAAAACTCCTGCAAAGTCCCGTTGTTAAGAAAAGGACGCGTCCTAAATGGATTCAAATTTACCAAGGAACACATTGACTGGTCCAAAGTGAAATGGCTCGACATTTTGTGGACTGGTGAAAACAAAATTGTTCTTTTTGGGTCTAGTGGCTGTAGACAGTATGTCAGACGACCCTCGAGCACTGAATTCAAGCCAGAGTACACTGTGAAGACAGTAAAGCATGGTGGTACAAAATGATGATATAGGGATGTTTCTCATACCATGGTGTTACGCCTATTTATCACATACGAGGGATCATGGATCAATTTAAATATATCAGAATACTTGAGGAGATCATGTTGCCCTATGTCGAAGAAGAAATGTCCTTAAAATGGGTGTTTCAACATGACAATGACCCAAAACATCTTGGTTACAGACAAACAAGATTGAGGTAATAGAGTGGCCAGCGCAATCCCCTGACCTCAATCCCATAGAGAACTTGTGTTCTGATATCTAAAACATGTTTTTATTGAGGCAAAACCAAAAATTGCAGAAGAACTGTGGAATGTAGTCTAATCATCCTGGACAGGAATACCTGTTCAGAGGTGCCAGAAGTTGGTCAACTCCATGCAACACAGATCACAGAAACAATTGTAATGCCACTAAATATTAGTTCAGTAATTTAAAGTAAAGTAAAACCTCAAACATTATTTCAGTTTATATATAATTTTTTTTTGGGGTTTGTAAAGAAAATAGCTGGCACTGCTATTTTTTTGAACAGCCTAAAATTCATTTTCTTAACTTTCTGTAAAGGATTAACACAAACTGGCTAAATGTTCTTAATGTTTTGATTTAGAATTGAAAGTGTAGTATTTTCAGTGCATTTGCATCCATGGAAATAAAAGTTATTATAATGATTTCGTGCTTTATTCACTTTTTTAAAATCACTGCTATGTTTTTGAACACCACTGTATATACAAGTTATATATATATATATATATATATATATATTTATATATATATATATATTTATATATATATATATATATATATATATTTTTTTTTTTTATATATATATATATATATATATATATATATATATATATATATATATATATATATAAATATATATATATATATATATATATACAGTGTATCACAAAAGTGAGTACACCCCTCACATTTCTGCAAATATTTCATTATATCTTTTCATGGGACAACACTATAGACATAAAACTTGGATATAACTTAGAGTAGTCAGTGTACAACTTGTATAGCAGTGTAGATTTACTGTCTTCTGAAAATAACTCAACACACAGCCATTAATGTCTAAATAGCTGGCAACATAAGTGAGTACACCCCACAGTGAACATGTCCAAATTGTGCCCAAAGTATCAATATTTTGTGTGACCACCATTATTATTGAGCACTGCCTTAACCATCCTGGGCATGGAATTCACCAGAGCTGCACAGGTTGCTACTGGAATCCTCTTCCACTCCTCCATGATGACATCACGGAGCTGGTGGATGTTAGACACCTTGAACTCCTCCACCTTCCACTTGAGGATGCGCCACAGGTGCTCAATTGGGTTTAGTCCATCACCTTTACCTTCAGCTTCCTCAGCAAGGCAGTTGTCATCTTGGAGGTTGTGTTTGGGGTCGTTATCCTGTTGGAAAACTGCCATGAGGCCCAGTTTTCGAAGGGAGAGGATCATGCTCTGTTTCAGAATGTCACAGTACATGTTGGAATTCATGTTTCCCTCAATGAACTGCAGCTCCCCAGTGCCAGCAACACTCATGCAGCCCAAGACCATGATGCTACCACCACCATGCTTGACTGTAGGCAAGATACAGTTGTCTTGGTACTTCTCACCAGGGCGCTGCCACACATGCTGGACACCATCTGAGCCAAACAAGTTTATCTTGGTCTCGTCAGACCACAGGGCATTCCAGTAATCCATGTTCTTGGACTGCTTGTCTTCAGCAAACTGTTTGCGGGCTTTCTTGTGCGTCAGCTTCCTTCTGGGATGACGACCATGCAGACCGAGTTGATGCAGTGTGCGGCGTATGGTCTGAGCACTGACAGGCTGACCTCCCACGTCTTCAACCTCTGCAGCAATGCTGGCAGCACTCATGTGTCTATTTTTTAAAGCCAACCTCTGGATATGACGCCGAACACGTGGACTCAACTTCTTTGGTCGACCCTGGCGAAGCCTGTTCCGAGTGGAACCTGTCCTGGAAAACCGCTGTATGACCTTGGCCACCATGCTGTAGCTCAGTTTCAGTGTGTTAGCAATCTTCTTATAGCCCAGGCCATCTTTGTGGAGAGCAACAATTCTATTTCTCACATCCTCAGAGAGTTCTTTGCCATGAGGTGCCATGTTGAATATCCAGTGGCCAGTATGAGAGAATTGTACCCAAAACACCAAATTTAACAGCCCTGCTCCCCATTTACACCTGGGACCTTGACACATGACACCAGGGAGGGACAACGACACATTTGGGCACAATTTGGACATGTTCACTGTGGGGTGTACTCACTTATGTTGCCAGCTATTTAGACATTAATGGCTGTGTGTTGAGTTATTTTCAGAAGACAGTAAATCTACACTGCTATACAAGTTGTACACTGACTACTCTAAGTTATATCCAAGTTTCATGTCTATAGTGTTGTCCCATGAAAAGATATAATGAAATATTTGCAGAAATGTGAGGGGTGTACTCACTTTTGTGATACACTGTATATATATATTAGGGCTGTCAAACGATTAAAATTTTTAATCGCGATTAATCTCAGAATTTCATATAGTTAATCGCGATTAATCGCATTAAAAAAAATCTGTGTAAATGTTATAGAAAACAAGGATTTTTAAGTGAAATGTTACAATTAAAATGGTGAACACATTTTATGCTAAATGTACTGATGTTAAAAACTGCTGGGACAAGAGAAAACTGTAAGGGAGTTTATTCACTCACATATTAGGCAGTAAATGTCAGATTGTAGGTTAGAATTTCTCCATCAGCAAACACTGTAGATCAGCGGTGCTTTAGATGGGATAAGGCGTAGTTATTGTAACAGACTTTTCTGTGGTTGTATCGTGACAATGGTTTGATGGACGTTTCTACACGAAGTGAGTGTGTTTTGACCCTTTGGGGCTTCCATAGTTCATGAACTAAAGTGCTTGACTCAGCTTTCCGGTATTCGGTACAGAAGAAGAAGTTAATTAAGTGTAATAGTGTTCTGCTCCCGACAACTTGTGAATATAGCGTGTATTTATTTCTTTATTAAGCAAGTACATCACTACGACGATCGGTTACATTATGTTAACAAACCGCAAATGAAAAACGGTGGCAAGTCCGACATTAAAATGTTTGTTCTACCAGTCAAGTGTCAACATGAACTAGAATCTGCGTTAACGGCACTATTTTTTTTAATCGCGTTAAATTGAGGTCGCGTTAATGCGTTATTATCGCGTTAACTTCGACAGCCCTAATATTTATACAACAGTTAGTTCCGACCTTACAATCTGATTGGTTGAGAAGCGTTCTAACTGTGCTGATATTCGTGACAACAGCACGGTCTTTTCACACCATATTGGTATTACTCCGCTGACGCGTTGCCATTAACGACAAGCTTCATGCACACAAACGCGCACGCAGGCGACACAGACTTTTTTTCCCGGTCACGTTTTAAATCCGTTATCTGATATACAATCTAGCGCACTGTGTAGGGAACATAACCAATTGTCTAATTCACTATCTAGTGCACTATGTAGGGAACATATATCCATGATCTGATACACAATCTAGTGCACTATTTAGGGAACATTAATGTGTTTGTAACGCGAACAGTTAGCTTAATAGCCCTGTTAGCAGCATCTAGAAGTTCTGTTTTCACCTATATCCTTTGGTGTGTGCGAGAGGCTTTTTTATTTCTTTTTGTTCCCTTTGGAAGTTCTTGACTTTTTCTTCTTGTTGTTCTTACCTCCCTGAAATGAGTTTTTGCAACTTGGGATGTCTGCTTTGTAGTGTTAAACTTTATATTTGTTGTGGAACTACTTTTTGGCGGAAAATATTGTCAATATTAAAGCATATTTATTATGAAATTCAGGGCTTCTTTGATTTATTTTCTTTCTTTATTTTGTAAAAACTGTTGTATAAAAGCAATAGAACACTTGAGGTCGTGTGTTATCGCAAATAACATCACGGCTGTGATGATCTACGGCACTCACCTTCGGTTCGTGCCTGCGACCAAATCACAGCCGTGATGTTATTCGCGATAACACACTCCCTCTTGTGTTCTATTGCTTAAATATATATTTATTTCCCCACTGTATATATATATATATATATATATATATATATATATATATATACAGTGTATCACAAAAGTGAGTACACCCCTCACATTTCTGCAGATATTTAAGTATATCTTTTCATGGGACAACACTGACAAAATGACACTTTGACACAATGAAAAGTAGTCTGTGTGCAGCTTATATAACAGTGTAAATTTATTCTTCCCTCAAAATAACTCAATATACAGCCATTAATGTCTAAACCACCGGCAACAAAAGTGAGTACACCCCTTAGTGAAAGTTCCTGAAGTGTCAATATTTTGTGTGGCCACCATTATTTCTTAGAACTGCCTTAACTCTCCTGGGCATGGAGTTTACCAGAGCTTCACAGGTTGCCACTGGAATGCTTTTCCACTCCTCCATGACGACATCACGGAGCTGGCGGATATTCGAGACTTTGCGCTCCTCCACCTTCCGCTTGAGGATGCCCCAAAGATGTTCTATTGGGTTTAGGTCTGGAGACATGCTTGGCCAGTCCATCACCTTTATCCTCAGCCTCTTCAATAAAGCAGTGGTTGTCTTAGAGGTGTGTTTGGGGTCATTATCATGCTGGAACACTGCCCTGCGACCCAGTTTCCGGAGGGAGGGGATCATTCTCTGCTTCAGTATTTCACAGTACATATTGGAGTTCGTGTGTCCCTCAATGAAATGTAACTCCCCAACACCTGCTGCACTCATGCAGCCCCAGACCATGGCATTCCCACCACCATGCTTGACTGTAGGCATGACACACTTATCTTTGTACTCCTCACCTGATTGCCGCCACACATGCTTGAGACCATCTGAACCAAACAAATTAATCTTGGTCTCATCAGACCATAGGACATGGTTCCAGTAATCCATGTCCTTTGTTGACATGTCTTCAGCAAACTGTTTGTGGGCTTTCTTGTGTAGAGACTTCAGAAGAGGCTTCCTTCTGGGGTGACAGCCATGCAGACCAATTTGATGTAGTGTGCGGCGTATGGTCTGAGCACTGACAGGCTGACCCCCCACCTTTTCAATCTCTGCAGCAATGCTGACAGCACTCCTGCGCCTATCTTTCAAAGACAGCAGTTGGATGTGACGCTGAGCACGTGCACTCAGCTTCTTTGGACGACAAACGCGAGGTCTGTTCTGAGTGGACCCTGCTCTTTTAAAACGCTGGATGATCTTGGCCACTGTGCTGCAGCTCAGTTTCAGGGTGTTGGCATCTTCTTGTAGCCTTGGCCATCTTCATGTAGCGCAACAATTCGTCTTTTAAGATCCTCAGAGAGTTCTTTGCCATGAGGTGCCATGTTGGAACTTTCAGTGACCAGTATGAGAGAGTGTGAGAGCTGTACTACTAAATTGAACACACCTGCTCCCTATGCACACCTGAGACCTAGTAACACTAACAAATCACATGACATTTTGGAGGGAAAATGACAAGCAGTGCTCAATTTGGACATTTAGGGGTGTAGTCTCTTAGGGGTGTACTCACTTTTGTTGCTGGTGGTTTAGACATTAATGGCTGTATATTGAGTTATTTTGAGGGAAGAATAAATTTACACTGTTATATAAGCTGCACACAGACTACTTTTCATTGTGTCAAAGTGTCATTTTGTCAGTGTTGTCCCATGAAAAGATATACTTAAATATCTGCAGAAATGTGAGGGGTGTACTCACTTTTGTGATACACTGTATACAGTGGGGAAATAAGTATTTAATCCTCTGCTGATTTTGTAAGTTTACCCCCTTACAAAGACTTGAACAGTCTATAATTTTTATGAAAGGTTTATTTTAACAGAGAGAGACAGACTATCAACAAAAAATCCAGAAAAAAAACATTAAATAAAAGTTATAAATTAATTTGTATTTAATTAAGGGAAATAAGTATTTGATCCCCTACCAACTAGCAAGAATTCTGACCCCCACAGACCGGTTATGTGCCCATGAGGCACACAAATTAGTCCTGTCCCTGTATACAAGACTCCTGTCACAGAATCAGTTTCTTCTGTTCAAATCTCTCGACCACCATGGGCAGGACCAAAGAGCTATCAAAGGACGTCAGGGACAAGATTGTAGACCTGCACAAGGCTGGAATGGGCTACAAGACCATCAGCAAGAAGCTTGGTGAGAAAGAGACCACTGTTGGTGCGATAATTCAAAAATTGAAGAAATACAAGATCACAGTCAATCACCCTCACTCTGGAGCTCCATGCAAGATCTCACCTGGTGGGGTAAGAATGTTTCTGAGAAAGGTGAGGTCAGTCCAGAATTACATGGGAGGAGCTTGTCAATGATCTCAAGGGAGCTGGGAGCACAGTCACCAAGAAAACCATTGGTAACACACTTCGCCGTAATGGATTGAGATCCTGCAGTGCCCGCAAAGTCCCTTTGCTCAAGAAGGCTCATGTACAGGCCCGTCTGAAGTTTGCCAATGAACACCTGAATGATTCAGAGAAAGATTGGGAGAATGTGATATGGTCAGATGAGACCAAAATTGAGCTCTTTGGCATCAACTCCACTCGCCGTGTTTGGAGGCAAAGAAATGCCCGGTGGGGATGGTGTTCTTGGGGTCATATCCAGCATTTCTCTGCTCCCAGCTCCCTTGAAATCATTGACAAGCTCCTCCCGTGTAATTCTGGACTGACCTCACCTTTCTCAGAATCATTCTTACCCCACCAGGTGAGATCTTGCATGGAGCTCCAGAGTGAGGGTGATTGACTGTGATCTTGTATTTCTTCCATTTTTGAATTATCGCACCAACAGTGGTCTCTTTCTCACCAAGCTTCTTGCTGATGGTCTTGTAGCCCATTCCAGCCTTATGCAGGTCTACAATCTTGTCCCTGACGTATTTTGATAGCTCTTTGGTCTTGCCCATGGTGGTCGAGAGATTTAAACGGAAGAAACTGATTCTGTGACAGGAGTCTTTTATACAGGGACAGGACTAATTTGTGTGCCTCATGGGTCACATAACCGGTCTGTGGGGGTCAGAATTCTTGCTGGTTGGTAGGGGATCAAATACTTATTTCCCTTAATTAAATACAAATTAATTTATAACTTTTATTTAATGTTTTTTTTTCTGGATTTTTTGTTGATATTCTGTCTCTCTCTGTTAAAATAAACCTTCCATAAAAATTATAGACTGTTAAAGTCTTTGTAAGGGGGTAAACTTACAAAATCAGCAGGGGATCAAATACTTATTTCCCCCACTGTATATATACAGTATATATAGTATATACTGTATATATATATATATATATATATATATATATATATATATATATATACAGTGTATCACAAAAGTGAGTACACCCCTCACATTTCTGCAGATATTTAAGTATATCTTTTCATGGGACAACACTGACAAAATGACACTTTGACACAATGAAAAGTAGTCTGTGTGCAGCTTATATAACAGTGTAAATTTATTCTTCCCTGAAAATAACTCAATATACAGCCATTAATGTCTAAACCACCGGCAACAAAAGTGAGTACACCCCTTAGTGAAAGTTCCTGAAGTGTCAATATTTTGTGTGGCCACCATTATTTCCCAGAACTGCCTTAACTCTCCTGGGCATGGAGTTTACCAGAGCTTCACAGGTTGCCACTGGAATGCTTTTCCACTCCTCCATGACGACATCACGGAGCTGGCGGATATTCGAGACTTTGCGCTCCTCCACCTTCCGCTTGAGGATGCCCCAAAGATGTTCTATTGGGTTTAGGTCTGGAGACATGCTTGGCCAGTCCATCACCTTTACCCTCAGCCTCTTCAATAAAGCAGTGGTCGTCTTAGAGGTGTGTTTGGAGTCATTATCATGCTGGAACACTGCCCTGCGACCCAGTTTCCGGAGGGAGGGGATCATGCTCTGCTTCAGTATTTCACAGTACATATTGGAGTTCATGTGTCCCTCAATGAAATGTAACTACCCAACACCTGCTGCACTCATGCAGCCCCAGACCATGGCATTCCCACCACCATGCTGGACTGTAGGCATGACACACTTATCTTTGTACTCCCCACACATGCTTGAGACCATCTGAACCAAACAAATTAATCTTGGTCTCATCAGACCATAGGACATGGTTCCAGTAATCCATGTCCTTTGTTGACATGTCTTCAGCAAACTGTGTGCGGGCTTTCTTGTGTAGAGACTTCAGAAGAGGCTTCCTTCTGGGGTGACAGCCATGCAGACCAATTTGATGTAGTGTGCGGCGTATGGTCTGAGCACTGACAGGCTGACCCCCCACCTTTTCAATCTCTGCAGCAATGCTGACAGCACTCCTGCGCCTATCTTTCAAAGACAGCAGTTGGATGTGACGCTGAGCACGTGCACTCAGCTTCTTTGGACGACCAACGCGAGGTCTGTTCTGAGTGGACCCTGCTCTTTTAAAACGCTGGATGATCTTGGCCACTGTGCTGCAGCTCAGTTTCAGGGTGTTGGCAATTTTCTTGTAGCCTTGGCCATCTTCATGTATAGCGCAACAATTCGTCTTTTAAGATCCTCAGAGAGTTCTTTGCCATGAGGTGCCATGTTGGAACTTTCAGTGACCAGTATGAGAGAGTGTGAGAGCTGTACTACTAAATTGAACACACCTGCTCCCTATGCACACCTGAGACCTAGTAACACTAACAAGTCACATGACATTTTGGAGGGAAAATGACAAGCAGTGCTCAATTTGGACATTTAGGGGTGTAGTCTCTTAGGGGTGTACTCAATTTTGTTGCCAGTGGTTTAGACATTAATGGCTGTATATTGAGTTATTTTGAGGGAAGAATAAATTTACACTGTTATATAAGCTGCACACAGACTACTTTTCATTGTGTCAAAGTGTCATTTTGTCAGTGTTGTCCCATGAAAAGATATACTTAAATATCTGCAGAAATGTGAGGGGTGTACTCACTTTTGTGATACACTGTATATAAATTAAAACCACCTTGTTTCTACACTCACTGTCCATTTTATCAGCTCCACTTACCATTTGGAAGCACTTTGTAGTTCTACAATTGCTGACTGTAGTCTGACTGTAAACTGCATTTATAAAAAAAAGTCCTCACGGTGTTTTTGTAAGAAGGTTTATGATCATGTTTGCATTGTTTCTGGTAAAGATATTGCTTATAGAGTCAGTTGTTTTCAGTCTCTCTCTCTCTCTGTTATATTTAACACATTCTGTGAAAATATGTTTTATAGTAATGATGGCTTGACATTTGGCTTGACATACAGGGGTTCCTCTCTTCTTATCAAATATGAATGTGTGAGTTGGGTGTGTCCGATGCGTCATCTTGTGTATAAGGTTTGTTCTGTCCGTTTTTCCAGAAATGTTGTTTGATGAGTCATTATATCAGGACAGATTTCATGCAGTTTATTACTGGTTTGTGAGTTCCATTCTGATTGCCACTGGTTTAGTATGTATACTGCTATTAGAGTGAAGAGGTCGGAGGGTGGGAGTTTGAGGTCTGTTATCTGTTCACTTGTGTTGCTTCTTGCTAATTGGTCCACTTTTTCATTTTCTGTAATCCTGCAGTGACCGGGGATCCAGCAGTATTTTATTTCAAAGTTGTGCTCAGTTAGTTTGTGAGTTTTTTCCAGAATGTTTATGATGGTTGGATGGAGTAGGGTACGAGATTCCAGAACTTGCAGAGAGGATTTAGAGTCAGTGAATATCAGGGCTTTGTTTGTTTTAGTAGTTTCTATATATTCTAAAGCCGTTAGGAGGGCATAAGCTTCAGCTGTAAAGGAGGAGCTGTTCTATGGGAGATTTACTTTATTGGAGTATCTACCAGCTACAACTGCCGCTGATACTTGATTCTCTGTTTTCGATCCATCCGTATAAATATCTTGGTGTCCATCTGTTTCTCTACATACCTTTTTAGCCTGCTTTTACCCTGTTCTTCAATGGTCAGGACCCCCACAGGACCAGCAGTGGTGGATGATTCTCAGCAGTGACACTGACATGGTGGTAGTGTGTTAGTGTGTGTTGTGCTGGTATGAGTGGATCAGACACAGCAACGCTGCTGGAGTTTTTAAATACTGTGTCCACTCACTGTCCACTCTATTAGACACTCCTACCTAGTTGGTCCACCTTGTAGATGTAAAGTAAGAGATGATCGTTCATCTATTGCTGCTGTTTGAGTTGGTCATCTTCTAGACCTTCATCATTGGTCACAGGATGTGCCCACGGGGTGCTGTTGGCTGGATATTTCTGGTTGGTGGACTATTCTTAGTCCAGCAGTGACAGTGAGGTGTTTAAAAACTCCATCAGCATTGCTGTTTCTTATTTACCCATACCAGCACAACACACACTAACACACCACCACCATGTCAGTGTAACTGCAGTGCTGAGAATGATCCACCACCTAAATAATACCTACTCTGTAGTGGTCCTGTGGGGGTCCTGAACATTGAAGAACAGGGTGAAAGCAGACTAAAAAAGTATGTAGAGAAACAGATGGACTACAGTCAGTAACTGTAGAACTACAAAGTGCTTCTATATGGTTTACGATGGAGAATCATTTAAATAATTAACTTCCTCCTACACATACTAAAGCTAACTGGCATAAACAGAAACACATCTGCAGTTCTAAGTAAGATGTCTCACATTTCTAAGAATTTATTACACCCAGTGTTTTGCAGCAGTGTTATACTTGTTAATTTACGATTACAGCAGCCTAAACTAAACTGTCTACTTTTTATAAACACTGACAGCTAGATGGATGAGAGTGATAAAAAGCAATGCAAAGTGTACCTTCTTGTCACCTTTATTTGTGCTCACGTTGCATTTTTAATAAGCATTACATTTATGTGAATTCAGCTTAGTAAAGCCTACTATTAAAGGCTTAGAGTTTAAATCTGCTGTATTACAGGTGAAAACATTGCTGTATACAAAACTGGCTGTCATTTAAAACCTTTATTATTAATATGTTTTATTTTATTTTATGTTACACTATAGCTGTTTTTTTTTATAAAAAAGATGCATTTATTTTAACTTCTAAGCCTTTAAGTGCAGAAATAAAGTGTTGCCAGAAAAACATGATTTAAGCTTTAAAAAAGTAGTACAGTAGACTAGGTATGTTAAAATTAACTTGATTAATTAATTTATTTTTGCATTTTGCAATTTTTTCTCCCAATCTCCCATTTCCTTTTGCTTCCTCTCTACTGTGACCACTGTGTGTAGTACCCAACTGTTTTTTTACATAGGGATCAGTATCGCATACAGAGAATCACACACTGATCTCCATTATCCCTTGTCTCTGTGCATGTGACGTCATTCAGCCAACAGAGGTGATCATTGCAACAGTTATAAGGAATCCCCTCCGACAATCCGACTCAATGGACAAGCCAATCATTGCCTGTGTAGGCACCCAGCCTGCCGATAGAAGAGCTAAGATTCTAAATCGAGATGTAAGCTCTGGTGTAAGCTTCTGTGTTTCACCATGGTGCTACCTGAGCCCCTGATTTATTTTTCAAATGATATATTTTATTACATATACTGTACATTAATGAGTAAAAAATTGTTTATAAGAATTAGTAGAGCAGATTACTAAAATAACAATACATTCATTAAACATTACTACAGCCCTACTAAATTCACGGGAAAATTTCACGGACCTCGTTTTCCAAAAATCACAGATTTCACGCATTTTTAAACAAAAGTGCCACATTTCACGGCCATCATTAAATAACACTCATAAATTGAATGATGGAATCAATGGAAGCTACAATACATAGCACAGCCACCTTAATAGGTGAAAGATGAATATTCTTATCCCTGTTTTTACACACCCCCTCTGCGTCCACAGAATTGGTTGGGAGTTTTCCAAACTCAGTTACCAGAGTTGTGTTTTAGCTGCCCTGGACTTCGACATTTTGGACATTTTGTCTAACCAATTGCTAATGTAACCGACCGTCTTTAGAGTTTGCTGAGTTTATAAAGAAAGAAATAAAATGTACACAGACAAACTATTAAAAGCTTAATTCTTTACTGGTTTGTTCTTTTGAGGCGCAGGACTGGGATGATCACGTGTGTAGAAAAGCACACTTTACATTGACTATGGAATCCCCAAAGGGGACGTAAACACACATCAAAGTGTCAGCATACCACACCACAGAAAAATCTGTTACACTAATTTAATTATGATGCCATATGATTGCGAGGACCGCCGCATATTGCATAGTGCACCTCATATTTTATATGATGTGCGAATGAAAAGGTGAAATTGCTAAACACAAACCTTAAATATTGAATTTTACAGCAAAATGCATATTTTACTGGAAACGGCTGATTTAACGGCCGTGAATTAGGTAGGGCCTTAAGCATTACACACAGAACAGGGTTGTATGTTTTAAAATGGAATCAAAAGCTAAATGGATCAACAAAGACACCTCACATAGCTGATTATATGGCTGTACGTGTTTGGACAACCATCCTAATGATTGCGTTAAGATGTTTCAATGTCATCCATTGCTAAAATAGTTATAAAAAAAAAATCGATTCTATGCTTTGAACTTTGATTCAACAGGTTGGACCCGTTTCATGTTTCAGCATGGCTGTGTAAACAAAGCAAGGTCTATAAAGAAGTGTGGAGGTCCTCCAGGGGCCAAAGTTGAAAAAGAAAGACAGGAATCTTCTCAGCCATGTTAAACGTACAACCTTATTGCTTACCACTTTTGCTTTAAATTGTGTTTCCCAAACAAAGAAAATGAAATTTATGTCACATAAAACATGGTGAATTGAAATATGGCTACTCTCCACCCAGTCCTTGAGATTTTCACACAGCACCAGTTCTAGTTTATGGTTCTTCATATTGATCTGACTCCAAAGGCAAGGCTACAAAGACATCTACAGTGAGTGTGTTATAGATGTGAAAAGAAGGTTCTGGTGCAGTATCGACAGTATAGGCAGTAATGTTAGTTTAAAAAAAAAATGCTGGCAGTCAGCGCCACTAAGTCCATCTGACAGTGTTGATTCTCTTTGGAAATCGATAGTGTGTGCATTCCCACTGACCTGATTCATCTAGTTTATCCACACACTCATCGAGTTTTTATCCATTTGCATCCTGCAGCATCAGTGGTTAAAGTCAATAGGGTGAGGGCACAGATCTCTTTATTAAGGCTTATACAGTACAAACACTGTGGCTGTAATCCAGAAAATAGATCAAATCACAATCAGCCAGTGGTTGCAGAGAAAATCCATTATTGTACTCTAAAGAGAGTCAGCACTCATAACACAAGTACACTTTTTGCTCTTTGTGGCCATGTATTATGTACACCTAACCTATATAGCCAAAAATATGTGGACACCTTACCATAAGCTTGTTTGATTTTTGTCTTTGGATTGTGGGAGGAAACCCACGCAGACACTGGGAGAACATGCGATCTCCACACAGAAAGGACCAGGACCGCTCCACCTGGGAATCGAACCCAGGACCCAGGACCTTCTTGCTGTGAGGTGACAATGCTACCCACAGAGCCACCATGCTGCCTCAAGCTTGTTTGACATCGCATTCCAAAACTATGGGTGTTAATATGTAGTTTTTCCCAATCTTCTGAGAAGGCTTTTGATTGGACTTTGGAGTCTAATGGGTGCCTATTCAGTAAAAAGTCATGAGTGAGGTCAGAAGGCCTGGCTTGCAATCAGTGTTCAAATGAATCCTTCATTCATTCATTGTCTGTTTTACCACTGTTTTATCCAATTCAGGGTCACAGTGGGTAAAATTTACTGTCCAAAATGCAGGAACCACCCTGGACAGATGACCAATCCATCACAGGGCACACACACTTAGTGCAATTTAGTACCTCCAACTAATCTGACTGCATGTCCTTGGACTGTGGGAGGAAACCGGAGCTCCCATAGGAAACCCATGCAGACACAGGGAGAACCTGCAAACTCCACACAGAAATGACACTATACCTGGAAATCAAACCCAAGACGTTCTTGTTGGGAGATGACAGTGCTACCCGAGCCTGAAGGTTTTTAATGTTCTTCAGGTCAGGCCACCACCACCACCAGTCACAAAGTTAGAAGTGTACAATGTTATTAATTTTACACAATACATTTTAGTTAGTAGTTGGTGTGGCAAAAACAGCCAAGCACAATAATTAGAAGGGGTGTCTACATACATGTAGAAATATGGTGTTTGTCAGAGTCTTCCTCTGAATGATTACAACACATTTTACTTAGTCCAGAAGACAACTTTATTTGTTTATTGTGGGTTAAGTAGTGTAAAAACACGCTAGCACACCAGAGCTAACATGAGATTCATAACAACGCCCATCCGACAGGCTGGGCACCTACATGAATTGGCTGTTGTTCATACAGGGTGGGGAGCCGGATAGGGACCTCATAACTAGGGATGTAACGATACACTCTACGCACAATGCGATACGTTTTCTTCCCATTTAAAAAAAAAAAAATTAAATTGAAGACAAATTATGACAAAGTTTCCTTTTATTATTTCTCTTTAAAAAAATACTGTATTTGTGCTTATCTTTTATGTATCTAAATAATGAATGCCCTTTTATTTTTTAGGTCGGTACAAACTATGCCAAATAATGCTTATTTTGTAAAAAAAAAAAAAAAAAAAAAAAAACTGAAATGAAATTTTGAAACAAATCCAACATTGTATAAATACTGTACATGCATAATACAAACAAAGAAAGTATCCTCATATAAATACATTTGGCTGGAAAATTCCCTACCTGGCAACTTTGTGAAGTGCCATCAAACAGCTGAGGTGAACAGCACCAGTGCTCTCTGCTGTTTAAAGTGAATAGCGATTCATCTTAAATGAATAACCAATTCGAATCGTGGCACATGTGCACCGATTTTTAACTGTCTTGTGGTGCATCATTACATCACTACTTATAACTGATGCAATTACGACCTCTGCTGGCTGATTGATGGCGCCTGCACAGAGTCGAGGAATAATGCGTTAATCAGGGTGTGGCTCTCAGTACACAAAGCTGATCTGCATATGAACCCGCCTAGTGCAGGTGAAAAGATGCGGTCGGCTACTGCACACATGTCGGAGGGGGCGTGTGTCAGTCTCGGCTCTCCTCAACCAGGGTGGAGATCAACATCAGTAGAGAGGAAGCGTAATGCAGTTGGGCAATTGGATACGCTAAAATTCTGGAGAAAAAGGGGAGAAAAAAAGTATTCAGGTTTCTTTCCAACTTGGTTGTTCTAATCGACCTCTGGCTTTCAGTAAATTAGTCAGTGTGTGTGTGTGTGGCTCTGTGATCAAATGATGCCCTGCTCAAAGTGTGTTTCTACCTTGCCAGTGTTTCTGGGTGGCTCTGAATCAATCACAACCATGACCAGGACAAAGCATTTCGTAAAAATAAATTAATAAATAACTATGAAGACCTGAGACTAAAAGCAACATTACACTGAGTGAACTGACAGTATTGCCGGGCCTTCTGGCTGCTATTTAGTTAACTCATGTTGGCCCAAGAATTATTTCACCCCAACATGACAGTGAAAATAAATGCATCATTTATAATTGCTTCCCGACAAAGCCTTTACTTGGTTTTATATCTGTGAGCATATTATAGATGATTAATGCTAATCAGTTCAGTATAACTGATAAATGCATTTATATTCTTAGCCACATAAACCAGTTATGCATTCTCTCTGTCTGCAGGCATTTCATAATGTCTTGCAAGCTTGATAAATGAGCCTTCTTTTCATGCATGCTCTCTCTTTCACTCTCTCACATACACACATAAGCACATACTTTATGATGATGACATGATTATTGCTCTATAGTTATAGGCCTTGTTATACCGATTGATTCTAGCGCACTATTCACCATAAACATTTCCTTCCCTTTACATTTTAAACGTATATTATTACAAACTGACAAATGCTATCTCTGATTGATGCTGAAAAGCTGGTGTGTGTCTTTACAGAATGTAAACAATTGCAATTTATTGATGGCTGGGTGCCTTGCTGTTTCTAAAAGGTACCTGGGAAGAACAGCGGTCTGATACACTAAACCACCACTGGAAAAAGTATGAGCTCTTGAGAATGTGTATTCATTGCTGCTGCGAATGCAACCTCTGCTATCTAGTCAAGGCACCGGCAAGGGGAGTGAAGCATACACATAGGGAGTAGTATGACTTCCTATATGCTGTACAGCTCTCTGTGAGAATCCACCGCTGGCTGGTGTAAAAGAAGTGCCTCTTGAGTGCCATGAGGGTGGTGCAAGCGGCAAAGAAATAGCAATAGGGTATTGGAAATGTCTTGAGAGAAAAAAGGGATAAGGAGAATCGTCTAGTCCAGTTCCCCACTTGTGTAAGCCCGTGTATACATTTTTGTGTTTGTGGGTTGTAAGAATTGAGACGATTGTGGTGCAATTCTTCACTTATTGTTTGCAGTGTTACTGTTTGTAGCAGTTTGTATTGGGTCACAAGGTAAATCAAGGTTTTGCTATTTTTCTTAAGCTGTTTATTTAATTTTACCACAGGCAGTTTCGAAAGAAAGAAAACTAATACTTATCAGGGTATTTTCAAATGCATAAGCAGGCACACAAGGAAGGAAGACACAGGTTAAATAAACATGGTAATTATGAATTCCAGGTGAACCCACTCACTAATTAATACACCTTCATCCCCAAATTTTATGGTCTGGCTACATCTTTAATCTTAACCAAACTCCACCTGCTACACTGTTGTTCATGCTGTTTTCAGGCCATCCAATGCTGAGAACCTCTAAAATATTGCATGGCACACCTGCTGGTGGACAGTTTGTAGTTCCGTAAACTTAAATCTATTGTCTAACATGAAGGTTTGTAACCGACTACCTAAAAAGGGCCACATAAAAACAAAGAATTTAAGGATAACCTGCACCTACCGTGGTATGGATATGGGTGATATAAAGTATTCTCAAGCCAAGTAACACATCTACAAACATATGGTAAAACCCCAAAGTGCAAGTATACTTTCACCCCATATACAAAAACACACAGCAGCAGAAAAAACAACAGCAACAACATGCAATATACACTTGCTCAGTCCTTTAGCTTCAGCAAATGAAGTCATTGAGTCCAGTTATACAAAACAGCAAATGTTCTCAAACAAGGAGCAGTCTCACTCGTTTGGCAGATCCTCGAGGAATATGGAGATCATAGGTGGTACAGAGGGTTTTGGTGGAGGGATAATAGAAATGGAATGTGAAGCTTTGAGCAGAAAGTTCTTTTTTAGTAAAAGGTCCAGCAGAGTCACTTGAAAGGCTTACACCAACAGTAGACCAGTAGGTGGTATAAAGTCTCCTCCTAACAACCAACAGTAATTCCAATAAATCTACCAAACACCAACAATGGATGATTCAATCAAAGCATGGAGTTAGCATAGCATGCTAACAGCTACATCAAACACAGTAGAAAACAATGCATTTCATAACCATGTGTTTGTCCAAACAGCTCACACCTACCTTCTTCTTCTTTCGGAGTAATGACGGTTGGCAGACCAACTTCAGGTGCATTACCGCCACCTACTGAGCTGGGGTGTGATGTGAAACTTCAGGATAGTGAACTGTTTAAAACTCTAGATGAATTGGTACATCCCTATATTCTTCAGAAACAAAATAATTTGTTCATGTACCCTGAGACAGCAATCCCGTTCACCTACCCCCTATTTCCCTACACTTTTATTCCTGTTCCTCACTTAAGGAGTCAGTATAAATTACAGCTTCCCTTAAGGCTGGAGTTGGAAATGCAAGCAGTACCGCAGTGCATGCAAACACCATACACAAACTTTCTTGTGACCATGATGGTTGCAAGTTTAAGCTGTTTGATGTGGCTTTTTTAATCTGCAGTATTTATTGTTATGTATTATGTATTTTATAGTGTTTAATTTTTTTAATTTTTTTATTTATGTAAATTCAGCTTGAATAAATGCACTGAACGTGTATGAAATATACACTATCCTCTAATTGTACTTCTATTGTACCAATCTAAATGCAACCAAGACCATATGCCCCTGCATCCAAGTTCACATACATTTTGGAGATACAGTGGTACCTTGAAACTCGACGTCAATTGGTTGTAGGAGTAGCGTTGAGTTTAAAAGGCATTGAGTTTTAAGGTATTTTTTCCCCATTAGGATGTATGGGAAACCTTTTAATGCGTTCCATAGTCCCGTGGAACTGCATATTTTACGCTTATATAAAATAATTGGAATTTTTGACACTTATACACTGAAAATACCACAAATATAATATAAGAAACACTGAAATACATTTGAAAACATTTAAGAATCAATAGAAAATATAATAAAACCTGCACTTTACCTTCACTTCTTTATTGTTTCCTTATGCTTCCTAATTGTGGAGATACTTGATCTTGGAATACCGTATTCCTAGCTTTTGCACTTATTTCCTATGGCATGTCCCGAAGCACAAAGCTTAACGTGACTTATTGTACTAAAACTAGCAAAGAATTTTATGTGGAGAGAACGTATGGATGGGTTCTCCAGAATTATCAGCATCTCCTTCATTTATAAACAATCACAGTTAGTGTTTTCTTCCTGGTGCATATGTCTAGCATTTGACTGACCACGATTGGTATGAAATGATAGTAAATTCACTGCAGTATGTACACACTGTGCAACCATTGGATCCATCCCTTCACGGTAGTTTGTAAAATTTCACTTTTAAACCTAATTGTGTCTTAAACAGTTTTGCTTCAGTCAGCGGTGGTTCAAATTGATTATAGGAGGTCACAGTAATCCATTACTCTTTCTGTTTATCTTTCTCCTTTGCTGCTCACACTTGGTTGTGGCACAGTAATTTGACTGACAGGCTGAACAATACAGGCTCATCAATGTTATCAGGAGCAAACAGATGCAGGAAACACAACTTGACTACAAACACAGTATGCTGCTCTAACTAATGCTGCTTTTAACACACAAGTGTAGGACTAGTCAATACTAGTGCAGCACAGTTCGAGTCAGGTCTAGTCTAATTATAACATGTCTGGACATCAGACAGAAGCATAATATGTGTCAAGACTTTTATGAAAGCTTATTGTTAGTCAATGGATAGTTTTATGGTTTTTCTAAATGTCTAAAACATCTGGAATTTCAAAGAAAATAATCACAGATGTTTATAACTTTGCATATTTGAACAGAAGGCCTTTATTTGTCATATATACTGTACATACACATGTACAGTACAATTAAATTCTTCCTTCCATATCCCAGCTTGTTTGGAAGCTAGGGTCAGAGCGCAGGGTCAGCCATTGTTCGGCACCCCTGGAGCTGAGAGGGTTAAGGGCCTTGCTCAAGGGCCCAACAGTGGCTGCATAGCAGAGCTTGGATTCGAACTCCTTTTAATTTATAGCCCAAAGCTCTACCCACTAGGCTACTACTATCCCTATGCTACCACTGTTGCACTCTTACATTTACTTATCTACAATGCTATGCTGTACTGCATTATCCAATCATAACACAGCTTAAACTCATGAACAGATCATTTTCTCCTTAGCAATTTACATAAAGAGAGTGGAACTCATCCTTGACAAGTCTTCCAGGACTAGACACAGCACAGATCCAAAATACTGCCACTGCAAAAGTTGCCACTTTCACTAGACATACTGTTTAAATTATTTGTATGTTTAATAATCTCTCCAAAGACATTATTGATAAAGGTTTGAGTATGTCAGACGAACAGTGATGTTTCAGTTGGGTTAGCATTGATACAGACACACCCCCTCCGACACGTGTGCAGTAGCCGACTGCATCTTTTCACCTGAATTTATTTGTGGATCAGCTTTGTGAACGGAGAGACACACCCTGATCACATTATCCCTCGTTTCTGTGCAAGTGCCATCGATCAGCCATGAGACGTTGTAATTGCATCAGTTATGAGGTCCCGTCCGGCTCCCACCCTGTATGAACAACAGCCAATTGTTGTTTGTGTAGGCACCCAGCCTGCTGGATGGCAGAGCTGAGTTTCAAACCAACGAGTTCTCAATGCCAGCTCTGGTGTGCTAGCGTGTTTTACCGCTGCGCCACCTGAGTGCCCACTTATTAGTTTTTTGTATTGTGCTGTCATGTACACATCTTAGTGAGGGATCTGTTTTTGTATTTATTGTGGTTTGCTGGGTGAGCTGTTCGTATCATTTTAGCATCACTTAAGCATTTGTACCCACTCCTGGATAGAGTTACATTGTTCAAAGTTTCCTCCATAATGACTCTCACGGTGGTTCTTTGGAGTCACTGATCTTGTTCCTGAAAATTGCATTGCAACCTTTTTCAGACTTTCAGACATTTTTAGCTTTTTTTAATCATGGCGGCATGTTTCTAAGGTATGATTTATATTTTACAGGACTAAAATCTAGTCTCACTGCTGTTAACTAGCAATGATCACACATAGTACAGAGACCACCAACACCAGATCTGAAATCTAGTCTAACTGCTGTTAAGCAATGATCACACATAGTACAGAAACCACCAAAACCAGATCTGCCATGAATTAAAACTGCAGAAACACAGATGTCACTGTCCACAGCCAAGCAAGCTTGACATCACAATACTCCTAACTGATGCAATGCAAGAAAAAAAAAACCTGTTCCAAAATCAGCACCTTGAAGCTCAACTGAAGTTTCACCTAAAGAAATAAAAAGAAAGTGAATTTTCTGGTCAGATAAAAAAAAGATTAAGTTATTTGGCCTCAATAGCCAGAAGTTTGGAGGAGATGAGGAGGAGGTAAGGCAATCAAAACCAATATCACTGTAACCACTCAAGCATGATGGCAGTAGTATTATTATATGCTCTGAGGATGTTTTGCTGCCAGTGGAAGAGAAGCATTGCAGAAAGTATACAGTATAAAGTAGAAAGATTACCTGATCATTTCTAAATCTTAAAAGCAATTGAGCTTTCTAAAAGCGCAATGACACAAAACACACATGCAATCTGATTTTGAAATGGCTATATCAGGCAAAATGTAGCTTTTAGAAGGGCCTTTCCTAAATCCTGAATTCGATCATATTATGTGGGCTGTATTAAATGTTAAATCTGTTTAAGAAAGCCATCACAGTTTTACCAATTTCACCAATTAGACTTATCCAAAATTTAGAGTTGGCCAGAAGCTTGCTGATAGTTGTAACAATGGGCTAGACTGGATAAGAGGGGGCAGAAACACACTCAGAGATGTTTTTAAGATATATAATAATAACAAATAACACAACAAAGTTACACAAGACGTAGGTTTAAACAAGACAAGACAGATATGTGACCTACGCTAAAGGCTAAGCTAATTGCCAACTAACTAATCTAAACACACAATGGTTACGCTAAACTAAATGCTAACACTAAACAAAGCTTAACATGAACTAGACTAACAAACAGGAACAAGACAAAACAAGGCATACACATAAACAAACAGACTGGAGCTAACAAACAGACATAAACAAACCGGAGCAAATGGACAAGGGCAGGGCAGGGCAGGGCAGGGCAGGGCAGGGCAGGGCAGGGCAGGGCAGGGCAGGGCAGGGCAGGGCAGGGCAGGGCAGGGCAGGGCAGGGCAGGGCAGGGCAGGGCAGGGCAGGGTCAAAATAGTCTCCAAAGGCTGGTCCACCACTGCCTTCTTTTATGTCCTATGCATACCCCTTAAACGAGGTGCAGCTGGCAGTAATTAGCAGCATGAGACTAATCACCATGAGGGGCGTTGGCTTGAGACTGAACACAAAACAACATGTGCTCCAGGAGTGGGGGGCGTGGCACATAAATAAAGTCCAGGAGCAGAGAGGCTTGATTTGTGACAGTGGTGGTAGCTAAAAGCAGCTAATAAAGATGACAAGACCTAGGAGAGACAATTAAATATTAGCTTTGTATATGTTTATTCAGTAAATAAATTAATGAACCAACAATTTTGTGTTGCATTGTAAGACAGAAGGTAGATGTTTGTAGAATAATCTGTATACAGTAATGTGTGTCCCGCATTATCACATAGCCATATGGACATTAAAATTTTAATATTGAGCATATTCATTTAGTTTATTTTTTATTTATGTCTTTTATCAGAAAAGTCTTTTTTAGGAAACTATGACACCAGAACTGAAACAGTAAAGAAAAAACAGAAAGCAGTGAGTGGCAAACTGTTTGTAAAGAATACAGTTAGGATATATTAAATGTTTTACCTTATTAACGTTATTATTTTTATAATTTGCAAGTAATTTCTCATTTTATACCAGTAAAACATTCCAACAAGGCTGAGACAGGTGCAATATATAATTGGGTAGTTTGTAAAATTAGTTTTCCACATATAATTCTATGGGTATATTCTGGGTCAAGGTTTGCCACTGTTCTGTAAGAAAACAGTCTAACAGTAAAAAAAAATGTTTTTCATTGCAGGGTTGCAAGTAATTTAGAGAGTTTATCATCTGCAGTCCATTACATCTCTAAAAGATTAATATAATGTAGAAAAATCCTCCAAAGCAATGTTGAATACTTGTATCCTTGGACAAAACTGCATTAAAACCCAATAGGCTTGTGTAACAAATAAAACCACATAGGCTTGGAATACTTGGAAAACCCTTGTCAGTTTTGTCACTGCATCTTCATGCATTTGGACTGTGGATGGATGGATGGATGGATGGATGGATGGATGGATGGATGGATGGATGGATGGATGGATGGATGGATGGATGGATGGATGGATGGATGGATGGATGGATGGATGGATGGATGGATGGATGGATGGATGGATGGATGGATGGATGGATGGATGGATAGATAGATAGATAGATAGATAGATAGATAGATAGATAGATAGATAGATAGATAGATAGATAGATAGATAGATAGATAGATAGATAGATAGATAGATAGATAGATAGATAGATAGATAGATAGATAGATAGATAGAAATTTAATAATCCAGAGGGAAATTGTTTCGTTACAGCAGCAGAAACACAGAACTCTACACATATTGGACAACCAAACAATATAGAAAAAAGAATAAGGAAAGGATTTACAGGGAAACTGCTATATACAGATATGGACTAAGTAATAATAACAATAATAACAATAATATGCAACAACAAATTAGGAGTTTAAAAAATAAAGTGACGTCAGTGTATAAGTGGTGTAAGTTCTAGAAAAAACAAATCTAATCAGGCCAACAACATTAGGTCTGGCTGCCTTGAGTGTAAAGAGACTCATTATAGAGTTTGATGGCAGAGGGTAAAAAAGACCTCACATTCCGCTCTTTGGCACAGCGTAACTGTTTTAGTCGGTTGCTAAACACACTTTTCTGTGCCTTCACTGTTGAGCGGAGGGGGTGTGCTGCATTGTCCAAGATTGTTAAAATTGTATGAAGTGTCCTACGTTCCACAACAGTTTCCAAGTAATCCAGCTTAACTCCAATGTCCAAGCCAGCCTTCTTGATTAATTTATTGAGTTTCTTTGAAGTGCTGGTTTTGATGCCTATGCCACGGCAACAATGGGCAATGGCAGCCCATTTCAGATAATCCAGAAATGCCACTGATTTCTCTGCATCAGGATCATCTGGGATGGACTGATGCAAAATGTGGAAACATGCTGTGGTCTGATGAGTACTGAAACTGGAATGGAAGATGTCCTCTACAGGCCACAGAAGAAATGGATTATCCCGATTGTTTAAGTGTGTAAAGTATAGATAATTGGTACTTCTGTAAAGGCACCACTACAGGTACTTATGAATTTTGGGGCAACATATTCTTTCTTTCTTTCTTTCTTTCTTTCTTTCTTTCTTTCTTTCTTTCTTTCTTTCTTTCTTTCTTTCTTTCTTTCTTTCTTTCTTTCTTTCATTATTTATTTATTTATTTATTTTAGACATGTAACGATTCACCACAATACAGTTAATAACCGATGTAAAAAATTCCACGATTAAAATCGATTTCACATATAAAATGAATAAATATTCACTTTAGACAGCAGAGGGCACTGGCGCTATACATCTCGCCTGGTTGACGTCACTGGTGCTATGTGCCTGGTTGCCAAATTTGGGGGTTTTCAAAATTGTTTTGCATAGTTTGTACCTACCTCAGAAATAAAAGGGCATTCATTATTTATATAAGATAAGCACAAATACAGTTTTTTATTATATTTTTTAAGAGAAATAATAAATAACTTTGTTATAATTTGTCTTCAATTTCAGTTTAAAAAATCGTGGAAAAATCATATTGTGAACCCAGTATTGTGAATCACATTGCATCGTGGAGTGTATCATTACATACCTAATTTTAATACAGGTCAAACAAATTTGATGTGTGTTCTTATTTTCATTTTTTCTATTACTTGAAACAGTGACCTGATCACTATAGTCCAGTAGCTTAACCACTACGCTACCACTTTTAGATGACCTCCAGCGTAAATAGAGCAGCTACAGAATCCTGTAGAAATTTTATAAATTGCAAAATTTAATTTAATTCATGTGCAATTGTTTTAGTTACACCAGTTGCTAAGAATTGTATAATATAAATAATATAAATCAAATATAATCAATTATTTCCTTCTAACTTTGTGACAACAGTTTGAGGAATGACTTTTCCTGCAATAGATTTCAGTAAGCATAAAGCCCTGACCTTAAACCTAATTTACCCTTTTGGGATTAATTAAAACCTTGATTGCAAGCCAAACCTTCATGTAAAACATCTGTGCCTTGTTATGAATGCTTTTTTTACTAAATGGTTTGTTATGGTCAGGCTCACAGTAGGTTTTGTGACAAAAAGCACTTATAACCATTAGGCTACAAATGCATAACTGATTTAAGTTACGATACACTAATATAATGAATTATGACCTTCTATCTCCTCACCAGAGGCTACTGGTGTATGGTTTATGTCCTGACATATTAGACTTGATAGGTTACACCTATGACTTAGTTAGAATTTCACACTTTCTCTGCTTTACATTCTGTCTATAAGAGACCCAGAGCAGCTTCTTTAACACTTTATGCCTCTGAACCATTCACCCCAATGCTCTCCAAACATACTGCACATCCGAGTGCAAAAACACTGACCAGCTGGTGGCCTAGATAAGCTTTACATGAGAGAGAGAGAGAGAGAGAGAGAGAGAGAGAGAGAGAGAGAGAGAGAGAGAGAGAGAGAGAGAGAGAGAGAGAGAGAGAGAGAGAGAGAGAGAGAGAGAGAGAGAGAGAGAGAGAGAGAGAGAGAGAGAGAGAGAGAGAGAGAGAGAGAGAGGTAAAATCTTATTCAACACTGCACTCTTCTGGACAACTGGGCAAGGTAATGTTACAGGTTTACATAGATGAGCATATGATGTCAAACAGGGGATTACATTTATTTTTTGCAATCCTTATTTTCCTAGACTGAATAATTGGAAAACAACCTTTATACACAGTCGAGTCACTTTATTATGACCACTTCCTACTTTCGATGGTGACAGCACGTAGCTCTTGAAGGAAGTCATGTTTTGTAAGCTGGCTTGGTGGGTATATAAGGTGACTGACACATACATCCCCTGTTGCTGTCATAGGTACAAGTACCATGGGTAAAATTGTCCTCCCTGGGCAGGCAAGACAATGTGACATGTCACACGGCTAGAAATGTCTGACAATGGTTGGAAGAGCATGACCACGACTTCCAAGTACTACCCTGGCCCCCTAATTCTACAGACTTGAACCCAATGAGCATCTGTGAGAACAACACGATTGACGTGTTGGCTCTATGAATTCTCCCCCACACACCCTCCAGCAACTGTGGGATGCACTGCAGTCAGCATGGCTCCAGACACCTGTGACAACCTACAAGGACCTTATTTAGTCACTCCCAGCCCGTCTAGCTGCTGTCCGTGCTGCACAAGGCTACTCTGTATATTAGCTGGTGGTAATGTATAATCACTTATATATAAATTCCATTTTCGTGTTTTCTTACCACGTTAATTCTGCAGAGTCACTCGAAACAATGCAGTAACACACCCTGGACCAGATGCCAATCCAACTCGAGACTTTCTCGCCCAAACCCCTCCCCCCAGACATGCTGAATCATGTCTGTATGTAGAAGCCCAGGTAACGCAACACGGGGTACTGAGTACTCATAACGGTGACACAACTTTACAATGTGTGAGAGAATTACAGAACTGTTTAAAAACAATGTTTCTCAAAAGACAGATTGGGAGGGATCTGCACATTTCTCACTCTACAGTGCATAATGTCATTAAACATTTCAAGTAATCAGGAGAGATTTTTAGTTCGTAAAGGAAAAGGGTGTGAGCCTAATCTAAACACCATGATCTCCAATCCCACGTACGACACTGCATCATGAACCATTATGTATCAATAGTGGATAAACCTAGAGATTACTTTGGCAAACCTTTGTCAAGCACTACAATTCACAAATGCAATTTGAATTTTTACTGTGCAAAAAAAAAAGCCTTATGGTAACCACGTCCAGAAGCGGTGTGGAGAATTTTAAAAAGAAAAATGCAACAACGACAACCCTGTCTTGTTTCACACTTTAAGATGTGTTTGCAGGAAGAATGAGACAAAATAAACACCTGAAACACTTAACTGCTTGGTATCCTCACTGCCAAATGTTGTTTATGTGTTGTGAGAAGGAATGGCTACATTACCAAATGGTACTGTCTGGAATAAAATAAAAGTCAAAGTAAATCTAAGAAAAACCTGCTTTATTTTTATTTGCATTATCGAAGTTGTACAATGTAATTTAATATTAAGGCATGGCCTCCTGAATCCAAGGTAACAATTATGTTTTACTTAAGCTGTTGACTTTTTCAGTGAAAAAGTATTTGCCTTCCCAATTTCTTCTATTTTTTCTTATTTGTCACACTTAAATGTTTCAGATCATCAAACTACATTTAATATTAGTTATTAAAAACCCAAATAACAACAAAATCTTTGTTGTTATTTTTTTTTAAATCATGATTTAATTTAAATGCGGTTTATCCCTGCCTGGCGCAATATGAGTAAGTAAACCAGTTAACCAAATTCAGTTGACAGTTTCACTAGCCACACCCAGGCATGAATACTGCCAGACCTGTTGCATCATTCTGCAGAAAAGAGCAAGCCAAAATTCCTCCAGAGAAATATAAATCTATCATCCCAAGTTATTGCAAATGTTTGATTGCTGGTGTTACTGCCAAGAGTGATGCAACCAGTTATTAGGTTTAGGGGGCAAATACTTTTTTTTAAAATATATTTTGTTTATGCATCTCTCTTATTCACTCATACCAGCACAACACACACTAACACACCACCACCATGTCAGTGTCACTGCAGTGCTGAGAATGATACACCACCCAAATAATACCTACTCTGTAGTGGTCCTGGGAGAGTCCTGACCATAGAAGAACAGCATGAGAGGGGGCTAACAAAGCATGTATCAGAAACAGATGGACTACAGTCAGTAATTGTAGAACTACAAAGTGCTCCCATATGTGAAGTGGAGCTGATAAAATGGACAGCAAGTGTAGAAACAAGGAGGTGTTTATAATGTTATGGCTGATCGGTGTATATAATATAATATACATATAATTAAATATTTGCAGTTCCACAGGACCATGGAACGCATTAACAGGTTTCCCATACATCCTTATGGTAAAAAATACCTGTTTTAAGCTCTTGGCTAATATTGTGCACATTTTACTTATTTATTTGTTTACACTGATTAATTTCCATGCTGTTTTATGTATGTGGTTGTAAAATGTCCTTGAGTATCTTGAATAAATCATATTATTGTTGTTGTTGTTACCCAGTCAGTGCTGCAGAAACTCCACAAATCCTTAAGATAGCAATTATTAAGCCTTTGTTTAAGAACAGAAGTCTTGATTCCACTGTGCTTAATAATTACAGGCCAATCTCTAAACTTAAATTTATTGGTAAAATTATTGAGAAAGTGGTGTCAATCCAATTAATTAATTATCTCGACGCCAACTAGTTTAATGAAAATTTTCAGTCTGGTTTCAGGGTCTGTCACAGCTCTGACATGGCACTTCTTAAAGTCTTAAATGATCTACAATACAGCAAAGACGTCTGTGTTCTGGTTCTCTAAGATTTAAAAGCTGTTTTTGATACAGCTATAACAGCTACCATAAAATTCTACTTGATCTGCTTCAAAGCTGGGTGGGTCTCAGTGGCTGTGTCTTAGACTGGTTTCGATTATATTTAAGTGATAATTGCTATGTTGCCCTGGGCCACTGTGCTTCAAAACATCATGCAGTTACCTATCCCTCAAGGATCATTTCTGATGCTTTTTCTATTTAACGTGTATATGCTTTTCATTTCCTGCTGTTATTAAGAGGCATAACATCTGTTATCATCAGTACGCAGATGATACTCAGCTATAAATCTCCATAGCACCAAATGCTGGCAAGTTCATCAGCTCTCTGTTTAATTGCAAGTGATAGAAATATGTGGATGTCTTGCAATTTCCTGCAGTTAAACAGAGATAAGATAGATTGTGATTGTGGGTAATGAGACACAAACAAAGAACACTAAAGGCTTATCTGGATTCTAGAAGTTTGGAGGCCAATGTGTCAAGAATCTTGGAGTCATTTATGATAGTGGGCTCAGTTTTAAACACCACATTAGTAATATCTGCCATCTTTGAAATATCTCAAAGGTTTGGTACATTCTAACTCATAGTTAAATTAATAAGAGTCTAATTTACACTATATTGCCAAAAGTATTCACTCACCCATCCAAATCGTTGAATTCAGGTGTTCCAATCACTTCCATGGCCACAGGTGTATAAAACCAAGCACCTAGGCATGCAGACTGCTTCTACAAACATTTGTGAAAGAATGGGTCGCTCTCAGAAGCTCAGTGACTTCCAGCGTGATACAGTGATAGGATGCCACCTGTGCAACAAGTCCAGTCGTGAAATTTTCTAGCTACGAAATATTCCACAGTCAACTGTCAGTGGTATTGTAACAAAGTGGAAGCGATTGGGAACTACAGCAACTCCGCCACAAAGTGGTAGGCCATGTTAAATGACAAAGCAAGGCGCATAGTGAGGAGACCTCCAAATTTCATGTGGCTCTCAGATTAGCTCAAGAACAGTGTGTAGAGCTTAATGAAATGGGTTTCCATGGCTGAGCAGCTGCATCCGAGCCTTACATGCAGTGGTGTAAAGCCCGCCACCACTGGACTCTAGAGCAGTGGAGACGTGTACTCTGGAGTGACGAATCACGCTTCTCTGTCTGGCAATCTGATGGACGAGTTTGGGTTTGGCGGTTGCCAGGAGAACGGTACTTGTCTGACTGCATTGTGCCAAGTGTAAAGTTTGGTGGAGCAGGGATTTTGGTGTGGGGTTGTTTTTCAAGAGTTGGGCTCGGCCCCTTAGTTCCAGTGAAAGGAACTCTTAATGCTTCAGCATACCAAGAGATTTTGGACAATTTCATGCTTCCAACTTTGTGGGAACAGTTTGGGGATGGCCCCTTCCTGTTCCAACATGACTGCACACCAGTGCACAAAGCAAGGTTCATAAAGACATGGATGAGCGAGTTTGGTGTGGAAGAACTTGACTGGCCTGCACAGAGTCCTGACCTCAACCCGATAGAACACCTCTGGGATAAATTAGAGCGGAGACTGTGAGCCAGACCTTCTCATCCAACATCAGTGTCTGACCTCACAAATGCGCTTCTGTTATAGCTGCAAAGGGTGGGCCGACATCATATTAAACCCTATGCATTAAAAAATGGGATGTCACTCAAGTTAATATGTGTGTGAAGGCAGACGAGTGAATACTTCTGGCAATATAGTGTATCTACAATATGGCTGCCATATGCTTATAAATTCTTGGTAGGAGGTCCTGTTTTTCCTTATTGCATTTAAAAATGTTATAAACCTAGATAAATAAAAGTAGAGTTGCCGCTCAGGTGGCGCAGCAGTAAAGTACGCTAGCTCACCAGAGTTGGGGTTTCCAGATACATCGTATCGAAACTCAGCTCTACCTTTCCGACTGGGTTGGGCGGCAGCATGAACAACGTTTGGCTTCAGGTAGAAGTCGGAGCATAGATCCTCATGACTGGTACAACTGCAGCCCCTGCTGGTTGACTGACGGCGCCTGCACAGGGCTGAGGAATAAGTATCTTCTGTTACCATAGGTAAACAGCATGTGTTATTCTTTGAAAGACATGAGTTTATTTTTATTTTATTTCATTAGGATTTTAACGTCATCTTTTACACATTTTGGTTATGTTCATGACAGGACAGGTATTTACTGGTTACACAAAAGTTTAATGTCAAGCACAGTCATGGACAATTTTGTATCTTTGATTCATCTCACCTGCATGTCTTTGGACTGTGGGAGGAAACCCTTGCAGACACTAGGAGAACATGCAAACTCTACACAGAAAGGACCACTCCACCTGGTAATCGAATCCAGGACCTTCTTGCTGTGGTAACAGTGATACCCACCGAGCCACCGTGCTGCCTGAAGACACAAATGAAGAGACGTACAAGTCCAATAAAACACACTATCAGAGTCAGGCACAAATACATAAATGACTTCAGTAAGGATCCACTGCAAACTGATTATTATTATTATATCTTAAGCAATAACCTATGTTATTTGGCCAAATGTCACTGACAAGTCTTCACTTAGCACCGCTGTTCCCATGTACATACAGATTATGTTACATGTTGCTTTCTAGCATACACACAATTAAAAAAATGTTTAGTTTAATACTTACAAGAAATAACTAATGGCAAGCATAAACCTTCTGGTCATTCTGATATCCGCCTGGCACAATTACTGTCACACATGTACGATGTGTAAACCATCATTACGGTAAAGAGAAGTATAGAATTACATCCAACTCAGGAAAAATGCTCAGTAAAAATGCAGAAGGCTTGCTTAGAAATGTGTACCCAATATGTACCAAGTACACAGAATGTCTGCATTGTTAGATATATAAAGAATTAAATAACACTCAGATGACTCAGGGTGTTAAAACGCTTTATAATGACGCATAAATCTACAATGCAAAATATCAATAAAATAGACATAGTCTAAGAGAACTGTACATTTCAGATTATGAACAGCATAATAAGGCTGTGATCTACTTTTAGGCCACTTGATTTTTGGACTTTGTATATCAATATTTATTTATTTATTTATTAGGATTTTAACATCATGTTTTACACTCTTTGGTTACATTCATGACAGGAACGGTAGTTACTCATTACACAAGATTCATCAGTTCACAAGGTCATATCGAACACAGTCATGGACAATTTAGTGTCTCCAATTCACCTCACTTGAATGTCTTTGGACTGTTGGAGGAAACCGGAGCACCCAAAGGAAACCCGCACAGACACGGGGAGATCATGCAAACCGTTCCAACTGGGGATCGAACCCAGGACCACCTTGTATATCAAAGATTTTAATAATTATCAGAATTTATTTCCATGCTTTTAGCTTTTTTTAAATTCACTTTAAATACACATTGTGTATTTGTTTAATCAGTAAATAAGATAAACTCTTTAGGAAATCTAATTAGTTATCAATGAGAACAAGTCTGAATTTGTTTTGTTTTTGATTCTGTCCATTTTTCCCCTCTTTTTATGTGTACATGTGAACACCTGAGTGACTCATCTTAAAACTAAACATCCGGCCGCTCAGGTGGCACAGCGGTAAACACACATGCTGGAACCAGAGCTGGGATCTCGAATACATCGTATCGAATGTCAGCTCTGCCTTGCCGGCTGAGACTGAGCGGCCACATGAACAACGATTGGCCTGTTGTTCATATGGGAGGGACTCAACCGGATAGGGTCTCTCTCTCATGACTGGTGCAATTACGACCTCTGCTAGCTGATTGATGGCGCCTGCACAGAGATGAGAAAAGAGTGACCTTGGGGTGTGTCCCTCCGTACTCGCAGCTAGGCTGCACTGCACTCGTCAAAGTGTAGGTGATAAGATGCATACGGCTTGCTGCCCACGTGTCGAAGGGGGCGTGGGTTAGCTTTGTTCTCCTCAATCAGAGCAGGGGTCAGCATTGGTGGAGAGGAAGTATGATGCAATGGGGCAACTGGACTCGCTAAAAAGGGGAGAAAAAGGCATAAACACTATATATATATACTGTATATATACAGTGTATCACAAAAGTGAGTACACTTTTGGGGATAGGGGATTATATCCCCTATTTTGTGTGACCACCATTATTATCCAGCACTGCCTTAACCCTCCTGGGCATGGAATTCACCAGAGCTGCACAGGTTGCTACTGGAATCCTCTTCCACTCCTCCATGATGACATCACGGAGCTGGTGGATGTTAGACACCTTGAACTCCTCCACCTTCCACTTGAGAATGCGCCACAGGTGCTCAATTGGGTTTAGTCCATCACCTTTACCTTCAGCTTCCTCAGCAAGGCAGTTGTCATCTTGGAGGTTGTGTTTGGGGTCGTTATCCTGTTGGAAAACTGCCATGAGGCCCAGTTTTCGAAGGGAGGGGATCATGCTCTGTTTCAGAATGTCACAGTACATGTTGGAATTCATGTTTCCCTCAATGAACCGCAGCTCCCCAGTGCCAGCAACACTCATGCAGCCCAAGACCATGATGCTACCACCACCATGCTTGACTGTAGGCAAGATACAGTTGTCTTGGTACTTCTCACCAGGGCGCCGCCACACATGCTGGACACCATCTGAGCCAAACAAGTTTATCTTGGTCTCGTCAGAGCACAGGGCATTCCAGTAATCCATGTTCTTGGACTGCTTGTCTTCAGCAAACTGTTTGCTGGATTTCTTGTGCGTCAGCTTCCTTCTGGGATGACGACCATGCAGACCGAGTTGATGCAGTGTGCGGCGTATGGTCTGAGCACTGACAGGCTGACCTCCCACGTCTTCAACCTCTGCAGCAATGCTGGCAGCACTCATGTGTCTATTTTTTAAAGCCAACCTCTGGATATGACGCCGAACACGTGGACTCAACTTCTTTGGTCGACCCTGGCGAAGCCTGTTCCGAGTGGAACCTGTCCTGGAAAACCGCTGTATGACCTTGGCCACCATGCTGTAGCTCAGTTTCAGGGTGTTAGCAATCTTCTTATAGCCCAGGCCATCTTTGTGGGGAGCAACAATTCTATTTCTCACATCCTCAGAGAGTTCTTTGCCATGAGGTGCCATGTTGAATATCCAGTGGCCAGTATGAGAGAATTGTACCCAAAACACCAAATTTAACAGCCCTGCTCCCCATTTACACCTGGGACCTTGACACATGACACCAGGGAGGGACAACGACACATTTGGGCACAATTTGGACATGTTCACTGTGGGGTGTACTCACTTATGTTGCCAGCTATTTAGACATTAATTGCTGTGTGTTGAGTTATTTTCAGAAGACAGTAAATCTACACTGCTATACAAGCTGTACACTGACTACTCTAAGTTATATCCAAGTTTCATGTCTATAGTGTTGTCCCATGAAAAGATATAATGAAATATTTGCAGAAATGTGAGGGGTGTACTCACTTTTGTGATACACTGTATATATATACAGTGTATCACAAAAGTGAGTACACCCCTCACATTTCTGCAGATATTTAAGTATATCTTTTCATGGGACAACACTGACAAAATGACACTTTGACACAATGAAAAGTAGTCTGTGTGCAGCTTATATAACAGTGTAAATTTATTCTTCCCTCAAAATAACTCAATATACAGCCGTTAATGTCTAAACCACCGGCAACAAAAGTGAGTACACCCCTTAGTGAAAGTTCTTGAAGTGTCAATATTTTGTGTGGCCATCATTATTTCCCAGAACTGCCTTAACTCTCCTGGGCATGGAGTTTACCAGAGCTTCACAGGTTGCCACTGGAATGCTTTTCCACTCCTCCATGACGACATCACGGAGCTGGCGGATATTCGAGACTTTGCGCTCCTCCACCTTCCGCTTGAGGATGCCCCAAAGATGTTCTATTGGGTTTAGGTCTGGAGACATGCTTGGCCAGTCCATCACCTTTACCCTCAGCCTCTTCAATAAAGCAGTGGTCGTCTTAGAGGTGTGTTTGGGGTCATTATCATGCTGGAACACTGCCCTGCGACCCAGTTTCCGGAGGGAGGGGATCATGCTCTGCTTCAGTATTTCACAGTACATATTGGAGTTCATGTGTCCCTCAATGAAATGTAACTCCCCAACACCTGCTGCACTCATGCAGCCCCAGACCATGGCATTCCCACCACCATGCTTGACTGTAGGCATGACACACTTATCTTTGTACTCCTCACCTGATTGCCGCCACACATGCTTGAGACCATCTGAACCAAACAAATGAATCTTGGTCTCATCAGACCATAGGACATGGTTCCAGTAATCCATGTCCTTTGTTGACATGTCTTCAGCAAACTGTTTGCGGGCTTTCTTGTGTAGAGACTTCAGAAGAGGCTTCCTTCTGGGGTGACAGCCATGAAGACCAATTTGATGTAGTGTGCGGCGTATGGTCTGAGCACTGACAGGCTGACCCCCCACCTTTTCAATCTCTGCAGCAATGCTGACAGCACTCCTGCGCCCATCTTTTAAAGACAGCAGTTGGATGTGACGCTGAGCACGTGCACTCAGCTTCTTTGGACGACCAACACGAGGTCTGTTCTGAGTGGACCCTGCTCTTTTAAAACGCTGGATGATCTTGGCCACTGTGCTGCAGCCCAGTTTCAGGGTGTTGGCAATCTTCTTGTAGCCTTGGCCATCTTCATGTAGCGCAACAATTCGTCTTTTAGGATCCTCAGAGAGTTCTTTGCCATGAGGTGCCATGTTGGAACTTTCAGTGACCAGTATGAGAGAGTGTGAGAGCTGTACTACTAAATTGAACACACCTGCTCCCTATGCACACCTGAGACCTAGTAACACTAACAAATCACATGACATTTTGGAGGGAAAATGACAAGCAGTGCTCAATTTGGACATTTAGGGGTGTAGTCTCTTAGGGGTGTACTCACTTTTGTTGCCGGTGGTTTAGACATTAATGGCTGTATATTGAGTTATTTTGAGGGAAGAATAAATTTACACTGTTATATAAGCTGCACACAGACTACTTTTCATTGTGTCAAAGTGTCATTTTGTCAGTGTTGTCCCATGAAAAGATATACTTAAATATCTGCAGAAATGTGAGGGGTGTACTCACTTTTGTGATACACTGTATATATATTAAAACTAAACATCCGACACTGATAAAAGTATTCATATAAATCACAGCGAGCCAGCTTTAATAGTATTTTTATTAATAATTTTGACATGGGTCATTTAAAAAAGTAGGAGATACACATTTTGAATTACTTTAATGTCTTATCTTGTGCAAACACTAGATGTCATTGAAAGTAACAATATTTCAAAGAGAACACCTTGACACGGAAAACAACGAATAAGTGCATTTCAAACCTACAAGTCAATTCCTTTTGATTTATTGAATCCCAGCATCATATAAACTGGATGTTGAGGCATTAACATCATACATTTCTACAATTCAACAAAAATAGAACCAATATTTACAATTATTGTATTAAAAATACAAAAAGAAAGAAAGACAGACAGAAAAGAACAATCAATACATACTCCACCAATTGTCTTTGTAAAAGACGTACAGGTAAAAGTAGTCGAGAATGAAAGAATCTTCACCAGCTAAATGTACACTTCTTACTTAACATCACACACTGAACAAAGTAGCAGCGCTACCTACTACTATTTATCTTATGCTTGTACATTTTGTGCAACTTATTTTTCAAAAGAATTTCACTCGGCTCGTCGACAAAAAAACCATGACTAGCTTAAAAAATTCAAACGAATGTGAATGATTCATATAAGCACTGGTTTACAAATGGCAACCAATAAAAAAATACAGCAGGAAGAGAGAGAAATATTAAGGTAATATTACAGGGTACAGTGAAAACACTGCAATCTTTTGCCTTAAAGTCTATTAGTCTTAAACAACTGATCAATGTGATCAGCGTAACTCAGTGATTAAAAATAAACAATAAAAGTGACTTTTTCTCACCGCTCGAGTTTTACTCAGCTCGGGTAGCACTTCCCTTCATCACCGGAGTCTCAAAAGTGTTTATAGAAAGTTCCTGTTGAGTACTGTCATTCAAAACCTTCCTGTATGTACATTGTGACAAGCCTGATTTAACCATTCATAAGACCTACATAGCACCACATCTTGCAACAGGTTCATGTCAGTAAAGTAATAGCACCCAGTCTGACCTTGATATTACTGGCTGGAGAGATGTTGATTCTGAATGTTGTTTCGACAGTAATAGGTAGTCTTTAAGGAACGATATCGGAAAAGTGGGTCGAGTCGTTCAGTCTTAAATTGATTTCAAAGCCTGTTTACGGTAAATAGATCTGAAAATAGTTCAGCAGCAGAAATTTGTTCAGGAGGAGTTCACACAATTCCAGAGCTTTTCCTGCTATAGTCCAGTCTGAGGAAGGTCACAAAATGTCATCCATATTATCAAAACAATAATTGGAAGAACACACACTGAATGAATGGATGAATTAATAGGACGAACACAATGAAACCAGTAAAATGATCAATTAATTATGTTAAATTCAGTGCCAGTGGAGATCTGTGTTAACGCTGCCCTATAGAGACTCTTGAGTGGATTAACATTTACGTGTTCACCCTGTTATCAGATGATTGCAAATCTGAGCCCAGACAATGCCATAGCCATTTATGGCCAGAAGAGATGGCATCCTTTCCCTGGTAATCATTATGACACTAGCCAAATGGCAGCATTTGTGAGCTTATGTATGGATTTCACTTCAGATTGTTCCAACAGTGTGACTCTTAGGGAGGAGTCTGTTTAAGTAGCATAATCTCACTTACATATGGAAGAAATCTTACTGTAAGTAAACAAAAGGAGATTATATTACCAAACCATGTATCATGATTATTGCCACCCATGCATTCAGTACTTAATACAGAATATCTCTAGATACACCAGTCTTTTAGGTCTTACAGTTTTGGGGTTTAGGTTAGTGGACTAAGTGGTCATTGCAAAAGGCCAATACTGTGGTCACTGATGCACAGTGTAGATGTTAACATACATTTTTAATTTTTATCCTGCATCATGATACACCTACAACCCTGTCTTAGCTTTGCTTCTTGCCAGAGGCAGCCAAATTGTCATTGAAAATCTCCTGGCACTGTGTAAATTCCACAGTACCATGTTTCTTAAGAAGGTTCCCAAGATCCTTGGTCTCAAAAGAAGCAAATCTGTAACATTTATTTAAGTAATTATTTGATAAAAAGTTTTTTATGTCCAAATAATTATGAAATTGATTTGTTTTATTAAAAGGTTAGACATCTCTTACATTTAATTCATCCCAAAGACTTTTCCCCCACTTTGTTACTCATACTGACAAAAAAAGCCAATTATGCCAATTAGATCTGAATATATAATTGTCCACTTTTTAAATGAAAAACTAATCTAGTTTTAGAAATTAAAGGCAGTATTTCTATCAATCAAATATAATACATTACAATCTTTAAACATAAATATTCACATTAACTGATATTTAATCACATTAGCTAAACTGATATTTAATATTAATGTTTCGATATAGATTTAATTTGATCATATCATAGTTGTGGTCATTTTAATTTTAGGACTAATTATGCCTGTGGTTTGGTGCAGCCAACAAAAAACAGCTTCCCATGTTGAGTTTCTGTGAATCACATTAACTAAACTGATATTTGCGCTCAGGTGGCGCAGTGGGATATTCCACTAGCACACCAGCGCCGAGATTCTGAACTCCTCAGTTCACAATTGGCAGTGCCTGCAGCAGACACGGTTTTGCTAGGGTGGAATGACCGGACTATGTGTAAGGACCCTGATTACCAGATAGAGAGGCGCCTGTGTAGAGTGCATGGGTGAAAAAGGGTTCCGCCAAAGGCTGCACGTGGGTCGGAGGAGGCGTGAGCAGCAATATACCCACCTCGACTGCAATCAGAGATCCCCAGCAACAGAACACAAATTGACTACGCTAAATTGGGAGAAAATGGGAGAAAATGTATAAATAAAATAGAAAAAAAAAATGATATTTAATATTAATGTTTAATTATAGACTTAATTTGATCATATCATAGTTTTAACCATTTTAATTTACTTTTAGGCAAGGCAAATCACATTATGCTGTATTGTTTATTCTGAGAAGAAAATGCATTAAAAATGACAAGCATTCATTTTTCTAGGGGTTCACAGTCACAAACCTAACAAATTTTGAATTAAGCGCTTGTTGAGATCAGTGTTAATGCTTCTCTCCCCATAAAGAGGAATGGTGAGAACAAATACAGGTATATTAAACGCAATGCCTGTGGTTTAGTGCAGCCAACAAAAACACAGCTTCCTATGTCGAGTTTCTGTGATCATCCAAGCAGCTCATATTATGGAATATTGTGGATGTTTTGGAAAAATTCAGACTGTTTCAGTCTAATGTATGGATTTTCCAGATGTGTAATGATGATTAAAACATGTTTCGGGGCCGCTCAGGTGGCGCAGTGGTAAAATACGCTAGCACACCAGAGCTGGGATTTCGTATACATCGTATTGAATCTCAGCTCTGCCATCCGGCTGTTGTTCATCCAGGTAGAGAGCTGGATAGGGACCTCATAACTGATGCAATTACGACCTCTGCTGGCTGATCGATGGCGTCTGCACAGAGTAGAGGAATAACGCCGATCAGGGTTGTGTCTCTCAGTGCACAAGGCTGATCGGCATATGAACTCGCCTCGTGCAGGTGAAAAGATGCAGTCGGCTACTGCTCACATGTCCGAGAGCATAATGCAATTGGGTCAAAATTGGGAGAAAGACATGTTTCAGAATGTTCTGAATGATTTATCAGGTTTTCTGGATAATTCAGGACAATTCATGCAAGAGTCAGGATGTTACAGGATGATTCAGCACTCTTTAGCATGGGCTCAGTGACTCTGGATGTTTGGTGTTTGATTTTGCATGTTTCATGGGTTAGTGGCATTTAGGATGTTTTAAGGGTGACTGGATGCTTCGCAGATTTGGGATGTTTTACGGTGACTGGGTGACTGATGGTTATTTAATAGACGCTTAAGTATAATTAGCCCTCAGTTTAGCCCTGCCTTATTCCCTCAGCATTAAGGCTGTGTTCCTAACCTCACACAAAACCAACCAGTGAATATTGCCATTTGCATAGCACCCAATGACGTAAACTGAGGTGCTCTGTAGATAGTGAAGGGTCTGATGATGCACCCAAAGGCAGAGCTGCACCAGCTTCTCCCATTGTGTTTCTAACTCCAGTTCCATCTCCAGTTAATGTACTAAATGCTCAATAATACTGCAAAAGTGAGAAGACGACATTGTGCATTTTGTTCTTGTTTTGTAAAACTGATTTAAAAAGTGCTTCTGGGTAAAATGATTGTGAAAGGTTGAGGAAGGAAGGCGGTGTGTCAGTAACTTTCGATGGCAGTTTGGTCTGTCTGAATGTCGCACCGCTTTGTGTTCATCAGTCTCAGTTCTTTTTCCTACTTGAAGCTAAATAATCTGTTTTCCAAAGTGCCTGCTAATTCTTTAGACGTTCTGAACGTTCTCTTCCTTTCTTCACAGTATTTAAGCATGCAGGGTGAGAAAACCCTTCATGATGCTTTAAGGCAGAGAAGGGAGATGAATCCACCAATCAGGAGAGAGACAGGCAGTGGCATCAAGGTGATGATTGGTTGCTCTGGCTGGCTGTCTGCTAATGACGGCCTGACAGGACATCAGCCGCTGCAGCGAAAGCCCAGTCGCAGAGAGAGTCGTCAGATCACACAGCCGAGACCTGCTCATCTCCTGCGGGCAGAAAGAAAATAAACATTCAGCTTTTGTAATTTTAATTAAGCATATAGTTAAAAATAACAGTTTATGTGTCTGTCTGAAAACCTAGAGCTGTCTACATTTTACAGTGTATCACAAAAGTTAGTACACCCCTCACATTTCTGCAAATATTTCATTATATCTTTTCATGGGACAACACTATAGACATGAAACTTGGATATAACTTAGAGTAGTCAGTGTACAACTTGTATAGCAGTGTAGATTTACTGTCTTCTGAAAATAACTCAGCACACAGCCATTAATGTCTAAATAGCTGGCAACATAAGTGAGTACACCCCACAGTGAACATGTCCAAATTGTGCCCAAATGTGTCGTTGTCCCTCCCTGGTGTCATGTGTCAAGGTCCCAGGTGTAAATGGGGAGCAGGGCTGTTAAATTTGGTGTTTTGGGTACAATTCTCTCATACTGGCCACTGGATATTCAACATGGCACCTCATGGCAAAGAACTCTCTGAGGATGTGAGAAATAGAATTGTTGCTCTCCACAAAGATGGCCTGGGCTATAAGAAGATTGCTAACACCCTGAAACTGAGCTACAGCATGGTGGCCAAGGTCATACAGCGGTTTTCCAGGACAGGTTCCACTCGGAACATACTTCGCCAGGGTCGACCAAAGAAGTTGAGTCCACGTGTTAGGCGTCATATCCAGAGGTTGGCTTTAAAAAATAGACACATGAGTGCTGCCAGCATTGCTGCAGAGGTTGAAGACGTGGGAGGTCAGCCTGTCAGTGCTCAGACCATACGCCGCACACTGCATCAACTCGGTCTGCATGGTCGTCATCCCAGAAGGAAGCTGACGCACAAGAAAGCCAGCAAACAGTTTGCTGAAGACAAGCAGTCCAAGAACATGGATTACTGGAATGCCCTGTGGTCTGACGAGACCAAGATAAACTTGTTTGGCTCAGATGGTGTCCAGCATGTGTGGTGGCGCCCTGGTGAGAAGTACCAAGACGACTGTATCTTGCCTACAGTCAAGCATGGTGGTGTTAGCATCATGGTCTTGGGCTGCATGAGTGTTGCTGGCACTGGGGAGCTGCAGTTCATTGAGGGAAACATGAATTCCAACATGTACTGTGACATTCTGAAACAGAGCATGATCCCCTCCCTTCGAAAACTGGGCCTCATGGCAGTTTTCCAACAGGATAACGACCCCAAACACAACCTCCAAGATGACAACTGCCTTGCTGAGGAAGCTGAAGGTAAAGGTGATGGACTAAACCCAATTGAGCACCTGTGGCGCATCCTCAAGTGGAAGGTGGAGGAGTTCAAGGTGTCTAACATCCACCAGCTCCGTGATGTCATCATGGAGGAGTGGAAGAGGATTCCAGTAGCAACCTGTGCAGCTCTGGTGAATTCCATGCCCAGGAGGGTTAAGGCAGTGCTGGATAATAATGGTGGTCACACAAAATATTGACACTTTGGGCACAATTTGGACATGTTCACTGTGGGGTGTACTCACTTATGTTGCCAGCCATTTAGACATTAATGGCTGTGTGTTGAGTTATTTTCAGAAGACAGTAAATCTACACTGCTATACAAGTTGTACACTGACTACTCTAAGTTATATCCAAGTTTCATGTCTATAGTGTTGTCCCATGAAAAGATATAATGAAATATTTGCAGAAATGTGAGGGGTGTACTCACTTTTGTGATACACTGTATATCATCCTGTGCATGCTCTTGAGTAGAAGGCTGTCTAAATTCTTAGATACCTTAAAATGCTGCCTACTAAGGTGCCATATTTGGAAGCTATAATGAGGGAGCATCCCATGCTTCCTTAGCGGTGAAGGCAATCCCAGCATTCAGTGCGGCACAACTTTTCTTACAAAAAATTACAAATATGGCGGACGAATGCGCAGCAACGAACAGAGTTCTTTTTAAATGTAAATAAATTATTATTGTATTATTATTTCAATTTGTATAAAGGTGTACAAGTGTCATTTATTTGCAAATTCGGGCTAGTCAGTGACAATTTAACCGTTTTCGGTACACAGAGGGAGATGTTAGCTGGCATGCTAGCGAGTTGTGTCTCCTCAGCCCATTGGTTTGAATGCCCTGAGGCTAACTGTGTTAGCTTAGTAAGCAAAAACTGTGGTAAAGCAATCGCTGTCTAAGTAGTGCATCTAAATAATCTGCCTAATAAGTCGATGTCTTATTACATAGAATCCTCTCTACTTAGGCAGCTGCCTAGGTAGGCAGTATGCAGCAAGACAGCTCGCTAGATTTTCAGACAGACCCCTACATGCAGTCTTAAGTGGCATGCATGTGATGGAACCATAGGGATTTCAAAATTTTCGGCAGCAATCCTACTAAAACAAACTCACACACACAATAAATTAAAAAACACATAAATGTACATAATAACACAAATATACATACACATTAGGGCTGGGCGGTATGACCAAAAATTTGTATTTGTACAGGGCAAGCCGTAGTGGTTAAGGTACTTGACTAGTAATCAGAAGGTCGCTGGTTCAAGCCCCACTACTGCCAGGTTGCTGCTGTTGGGCCCTTGAGCAAGGCCCTTAACCCTCAATTGCGCAGACTGTATACTGTAACTGTAATGTAAGTCGCTTTGGATAAAGGCGTCTGCTAAATGCCAAAAAAGTTAAAAGTAAAGTATCACAGTATTTTTTAAGAATCTGACGGTTTCACGATATAACATGGTATGTTTTTTTTTGTATGACTGGGACTTATTTTACTGTCATAAGTACATATAATATAAAACGTTTACCTTTAGCCCTCCCTTTACCAAATTAAATGCAGTTTGCAAACGCCACTGTACAACTTGACCGGTCTGTTCACAGGTCTGTTGTAGAAGAGTGGACAACTTCATATATCTACGCTTCCAGATCACGTATAACGTTGAAATTGCGACTGACCTGAAGTATTTTCGCCCTGTAAGACACACCTGGAATCCACTGTTTTAATTATTGCTCTGAAAGCTTCTTTCTCGACTGTATATAGAGGAATCGTGTCCTTGCACATGTGGATTATTACTGCGTTCGTAAAGTCATTGTTTGCAACAGCCGTGGCTCAACCATACAGTATATAGCGTTTTAGTCTGTTCTAAACTGTCAACACGCCTCATGTCCTGGGCAGGTTCTTCTTGTGCATATGTGGTCTTCCTCTCTTTATCCTCCATCTGTTTTGTTAATTTGTTTCCACTATATCGAGGAGGCCTTTCTCATCTGTTAGCACTGTCATGCTTACACTTCCCGGCTAACTCGTGAGCTGTATCTAATCTACACATCGCTCCATAGCGCTTTTAGTGGCAAATAACATTATATGATCTGTTGCCTATTGAAGCCTACAGATAGCAGTATTTTTAAAAATCCATAAAGTATGAGGAATCATAGACGGTATACCGAATGTACAGTCATACCGCTCAGCACTAATACACATATATAAGTACACAAAAATGTACATGAAAACTAAAAAAAACATAGAAAACACACACACACAGAGTAGGGTGATGAGGGATGTTACCAAAGTGGCAAGACAGATCATTTCCGTGGCAACACATGCTTTGGAGTTATACTGCTTGGTGACTGGTGGCTAGTAATGGTGGGTGGGATAAGGAAGGTATACTTCCTTAACATGCAGCACAGGTTTGTGGGTGAGTGGGTGGGTGAGTGAGGAGCTGGTAAGTGGGTGGATGAGTGAGTGAGTGAGTGAGTGAGTGTGAGTGTTAGTGAGAGCTTAAGTTTGGTTGGATTTTACCTGCCTGCGGGGCTGGATTTTTGTTACTCATGGTCTGGGGGGCACTGCTGTGTGTGGGCTTCTCCTCCTCTGAGCTCTGATTTTGGGAGATAAACACTCACCCTCCTCTTCTTCCTCCTCTTCGTCCTCCTCTCCCTCGCATTCTGTTTCTGGTTTGGGCGAGTGTGTGATGAGGCGGGAGCGCTGAAGTGCTGTGGTGTAGTCCGGAGGCTTCCTGGTGGCATGTGTGCTTCCCTCTGTGACCTCTGAGATGGACAGAGCTGTGTAGCCGGGCGGAGTCGGAGGGGGATCGCGGTACCGACCGTCTTTACGAGCTGAGGGGAGAAACGAGAGATGAGTGGCAGGTATACAGGCCATAACAAGTGAACAACGGTCCTGTACCTTGCCTCATGTATGCAACTACTGGCTGTATCTCATTTGTTATTGCTAGGGCCCTACTAAATTCAAGGGAAATTGTGCTTAATTTCACGGACCTCATTTTCAAAAATCACAGATTAATTTTTAAAGAAAAGTGCCTTTGACTAACCGATTGCTAGTGTAACAGAGTGTCTTTAGAATTTAGATAGATAGATGGATAGATAGATAGTTTGCTGAGATAATAAACTGTACATAGACAAATTATCTGAAGCATAATACTTTACTGGCCTGTTCTTTAGAGCACAGACTACACAGAGATGATCACGTATGTAGAGAAGCACACTTTTCCATTGATTATGGAATCCCCAAAGAGACAAAATGAACTCAATATGTAAACAGCACACTACACAATAGAAAAATCTCTTACACTAACTTGACTGCTAAGACCGCTGCATATTTCATATGCTACGGGTATGAAAAATGTTAAATCGCTAAACACACACCTTAAATTTTGAATTTCACAGGAAATTGCATAATATTTATTTACTATTTATTAATTAGGATTTTAACGTCATGTTTTACACACTGGTTACATTCATGACAGGACAAGTAATTACTGGTTACACAAGATTCGTCAGTTCAATGTCAAGTTTAATGTCAAACACAGTCATGGACAATTTTGTATCTCCAATTCACCTCACTTGCATGTCTTTGGACTGTGAGAGGAAACTGGAGAACCTGGAGGAAACCCACACAGACATGGGGGAAACATGCAAATTCCACACAGAACGGATCTGGACCGCTCCACCCGGGAATAAAACCCAGGACCTTCTTGCTGTGAGGCGACAGTGCTACCCAGCGAGCCACAGTGACACTAATAGTGTAGGTACATGGTACATGTGCATCAGATGATCAGGTGGCAGACTTTTCTATTAGGTACTTGAAGATGCCCTTGCCCAAAACAAGAAAGCAGACACTTAGCTGATACCCCAGGCATCTTGCGACCCTGACCACATTAAAGCAGCTGCTGAAAATGAATTGGGAAATAACTTATTTGGAACAGAGCCATTTACAGATTGGAACTCCAATAAAAAGCCTTAATGGCGGACCGTGGTAGCCTATAGTGGGTAGGGCTTTGGGCTATCAACTGAAAGGTTGAGAGTTTGAATCCCAGCTCTGCCAAACAGCCACTGTTGGGCCCCTAGAGCAAGGCCCTTAACCCTCTCTGCTCGAGGGACGCCGTACAATTGCTGACCCTGACCTCTGACCCCGGCTTCCTAACAAGCTGGGACATGCAGAAAAAGATTTCATTGTACTGTACACCTGTATATGTATATATGATACATAATGGTGTTCATCTGTTATAATAATAATAATTTAAAAAAACAGCAAGACTACAAAACACAGAAAACGTTCTTACCCACGGTGCTCTTGCCAGTACCAGCGGTGATGGGTGAGGGCCGACGGCTCTGCTGTTTAGACTCCTCTGATCCTGTAGAGGTAATACTGCAGGTGTCAGGGTCAGCACCCACATCTTTCCCTCCTCTGCGCTTTATGGTGCCCGTGTCCCCCTCCGACTCGTCCCCCCAGCAGGCCGCCGATGAGGAAGAACATGACGAGGTTGATGCCCAGCTGCCCCGTGCGGTCCACAGCCCTCCCTCTGCCAGTGCTGCCTCCCAGCTCCGACCCTGCTGCATGGCCTGGATGCTGTCGTGTGAGCCGCTGGAGCAGGACGTCCAGCTGCCTCGGCCGGAGTCTGCCGCATCCAGAGAGACGCGGTCACCGTGGTCCTGACTCAGCTCCTCGGAACTGGGTGAGGAGGTCACAACAGTGCCTGCATACAAGCCACGCCAATCCTGCACTGAGGAGTACGAGCTAAAGAGAAGAACATACAAAGAGGTTTTATTACATTACATACATTGTTTATTACATTAGTTATACATGGTCATCATCGCTGAGATCCGGGTTTAAATCTCAGCTGTACTATCATCTATCAATACAGACATGATTGGCTATGTCTGAGGTTTGTATGGCTAAAGCTCTGTAATAGATTGGCTCCATGTTCAGAGTCTTAATTCCATGCTCCCAGTGTTTTATGATGGGTTAAACTGGTGGCGCAGTGTTCTAATATGCTAGCCCACCACCGCTGAGATCCGGGTTAGAATCTTAGCTGTGCCATTAGCTGGCTAGGCATCTACACAGACATGATTGGCTATGTCTGGAAGAAGTTGAGGGTTTGTGCAGACACTGCTTTGTGCCCAGTGTTTCACGGTAACTGGACCCACCGCAATCCTGACCAGGACAGGGCGGTTGAGAAAATTTTTTTATTATAATAATTATCATCACATTACATCATGGGCAAAAGTGATATCAACTAAACATCTTTTACATCTACTGACCCTAAACTGTACTGGTCCGGGTCAGCCGTGGCCCTGCGCTCTAGCCGGTGAACTCCATGACCCCCAGCATGTCCCTCGCTGACCGCATGACCATATCGGAGACGCCGCTCGTCGTGCCCCATGTCTAGAGAGGAAGTGCTGACCAGACTGGAGCGAGACGAGATCTCACTGTGACCAGAGTCGGAGAGGTTATCACCTGTTCGTACCAGACCTGCACAAAACAATTGAAAAAAAGTGTTTTGCCTGTATTAACAGTGGTAATATATTTTCATAGTTTAACTAGTGACCAGTCTCTGGTTAAACCTCCTGTTTTCTGCCACTAAAAGAAATATTCTAGCAAATGGGCGGGTATGTGCAAGTGTTTCTTTTGCCAATAGATGGCAGAATGTACCAATAGGCAGTATGCAGTGCGAACACCAGAGGTTGCTGGACGTGTGTGAGATGATGTACAGTACTGTCTGTAAACGCTTGTATGTTACCAGCCTGCAACCAGAGGGAGACAATGCCACAGTTCTTGGTATTACAGTTTTTCTCAATTGCTTTGGTGAATTTCTCTGATCAGAATTAAAATTCTCATTACTGTTAGTTCAACCTCCACAAGATTTAGTCATTTGTGCACATCATAGTAGCAGTTTCTCATTCCTTCCAACAAACTGCAAATGCTTTTGGACATGCATCAATTGCTTCCATACAATTCACTGGTGTTTTATGACATTATCATTTGCTTATGTCATGTCAGTCAAAATGAACTATACTTATGAATGCTGAATAGTCATTCCCTGTGAAACTAATAGTCCTCATTTCATTGCTTGAATCATTACATACAAAGATGTTGAACTAGTTGTCAAAAGTTGTGCACAGCTCTACCCAAAGGGTGTTTCTTATGTTTGTTGTAAATACGTTTGTACTTTGCTTTGGCACATGAACAAATTAGAATTGCAAAGAGCATATGCAGTAAAAATGTGAAACATACGTATTGAGTGTCTCATTTACCTCACTAAATACAGTAATGTGTAACTTAACTGTAGATTTTAAATGGGTGTGCTAATAGTGTATAGTGCTGTCTTGAGCATTTTCAGGTAGTGTCACCATGATCTGACTTTTTTGCATTGGAAAACACTTACAGAGTGAACTGTCATAATGAAAACATGACAAAGCCATTTGACTATCTTGTCCATAAACAATGGTGTCAGGATTTTTTATTTTGATGCCACTGACACTTTCATTGACATGAATACTTGCTTTTGAGGAATGAACTATTCATTTTGAGCAAGTGACACACTTTTGCAGGTTATCAACTAGGTTTTGCAGTTTGTACTAATTGTTTTGAGAAATGCACTTACTGTTGTTCAGATGTTAATAGTGATGTGAGAAATGCACCAAAGTGACAGAAAAACTGTAAACCCATCTGTATCCTCAACTTGGATCCTACGCAACTAAAGGTATGTGGTGTGTCTTTGTCTTACCTTTCTTTGGAGAGCTTCGGGGTGATGAAGGAGGGGATGAGAGCTGAGAAGATGCACTGGATACAGCATCTTCAGCCTGCTTCCTGTGTCTCTCACTCGCTTCCTCTGACAGAGACAGTATTTTCTTCAGGGACCCTGGAGAATTTGTGCCTGCACAGTGGGCACAGGTTACATTCATTCAAACATAATCAGACAGATGACAAATGGAGGGGGAAAAAACAAGATAAAATACACTATATGGCCAAAAGTATGTGGACACCAAAACTTTTACATTTTAAAACCATGGGAATTAAGATATAATTCTCTCCATCTTTGCCGCTGTGAAAGCCGACACTCTTTGACTTGTATCTGTATCTGTTTCACTTTTAATGATGATACATAACTATTTAATTTAAACAGGAATAAATATTATAGATAATGTTGTGTAGTGATTTACTTGGCAGTATGTTTAGTCTTACCAAATGGCGGTAGGTCTTTAACAGGCACCTTCTTGCGAGACGGATAGAGGGCAACACTTGGCACCTGCAGGGCCTGGTTGGATTTCTGGAGCTGTTGACGCTGATGGATAGCGGCTCGTGCCACCACAGGTGACGTGTCCGGTCTTTTTTTGTCCCCTGAACCCTTGGGCACTGTGTAGGAAATACAGGGTCAAAATAAGCGGTCACAAAGTTAATAAGGGTAAACATGCAATTTATAATGCTTTCGTACTGGATGTGTGTGGCCTGAAGGTTGTGAGGTACACAATAGTATCTAGTTGGTTACTGTTTGTGGTCTCAGTACAACTCACGTGTGTTAACAGACGGTTCACACTGTATAGACAGCAGCTGCAGGCTCTCCTCATTGGTCTCCAGAGTGAGGTTAGAAAGGTACTGCTTCACCTTCCGGGCCATTTGTGCATCCTCATACAATTTCTTGGCATTAAGGAAGGAACTTCTTCTCACCCTCTTCTTATGCCCACCGGTCTGGGTAACATCCAACACGGCTGCATTGGCACTTCCCTGGCTCAAAGACCTACACACACAAAGGCAGAGTAAGACTGGGAGTCGAGACACTGTTGTTAAACTCAGACATGCATGCAAAGTCACAATATTTAGAGTTTTAGGGCATTCCGTGCTTTCTGCATCTCAGCCAATCAGGCAAATGTTAGGGTGGGGTTAGAGAAATACATGGAAATGATGTAAAGGAGAAACGTAAAATGTAGCAATGGCTTAAGTTTATTAGGAGTAATTTTACATTCAATAATTAACAAAAATCTTTTTTATATCTAATGCTCACTCAGATTGATTTATTTTTTCCAAATCAATGGCATTATAAGTAATGATATTCAATATTTTCTGCTGCATTGATTAACAACAGCAGCATCAAGTGAAATTTAAAAACAGAGCATTATTATTATTACATTAGGATTTTGACATCATGTTTTACACACCTTGGTTACATTAATGACAGGTACGTTACACAAGATTCATCAGTTCAAGTCTTTAATGTCAAATACAGTCATGGACAATTTTGTATCTCCAATTCACCTCACTTGCATGTCTTTGTACTGTGTGAGGAAACCGGAGCTCCCAGAGGAAACCCACACGGACATGGGGAGAAGTCTACACAGAAAGGACCTGGACCGCTCCCCCTGGGAATCAAACCCAAGACCGTCTTGCTGTGAGGCGACAGTGCTACCCACTGAGCCACTGTGCCACAGGTCTGTCCCAGTAATAGAACTGTAACCTCTATGCCAATGTCTGTTCAAGTAAAGTATGTATGGGATGTCTGCCTGTCAGTTCCAAAAAAGGAAACATGGCCTTATGTCCTTGAGAATCCAAGTGAATGAGCTATGTTGTTTTAGTCCCAGTGTTAAAATGTTGTTTTATTGCCTGTGTACCAGCCAGTCCTACCAAAGGCATTCCATATCTTCAATTAGCAGACTTTTTAATTAATGTAATGTTATTTTAATTCAAATCAGTGTTTCCACAATACTTAATCTTTGTACTGTAGCTTGAACATACAGCAAATTAAACACATCTTTCATATTAACTGAAAGGTTGAGAGTTCAAATCCATGCTCTGCCATGCAGTCACTGTTGGGCCCTTGAGCAAGGCCCTTCAGGCTCTCTGCTCCAGGGGCGCAGTATGATGGCTGACCCTGCACTCTGACCCCAGATTTCAAACAAGCTGGGATATGTGAAGAAAGAATTTCATTGTACTGTACGTCTGTATATGTATATATGACAAATAAAGCCGTTCTATTCTATTCTATTCTATTCTATTCTATTCTATGCTATTCTATTCTATTCTATGCTATTCTATACATTGGTTTAATGATCATATGTCAAAAGTAGAGAAGGAAGCAGTACATTTGTGCCCACGTAAATTACTCTTAAGTACAGAACAAACAACACTTGGTCTCATCTTTGATGCAGTAAAAACAACATACACACAAAAAATAAACTTAAATCAAACCAGGAGAACTGCACAGCACAAAATAAAACCTTAAAAGAAACATGCTGCTTGGTAAGTCGGGCAACTCCAGGTTAAACATGTTAGATCATCACTTTTGCTAAGATGGATCATGATATTTTAAATTAATGTCATAAATGGTTAAAATAAAACAGATTCATGCAGAACGATATGGTGTTTGTGCAACACCCAAACTTAATGAAACGAAAATCAGTGCAGGCGCTTTTAGGACGTTTTCACACCTATTGTTCATTTGCTCTGGAGTTCATTAACCCCTGTTTGCCCCTTTGTTTGCTTTTATGTATTTATACTTTGGTTACATTCATGACAGGACAGGTTACACATGATTTATGTGTCAAACATCATTACAGGCAATTTAGTATCTCCAATTCACCTAACTTGCATGTCTTTGGACTGTGGGAAGAAACCAGAGCTCCCAGAGAAAACTCCACACAGCACTCTTACTGTTGGGTGACGGTGCGACCCACCATCATTTTTATAATATACAATTATATGTCAGTTAGGTAAGATCAAGGTCAGACCATGTTTTCACCACAAATAAACCACTTCTTTAGAGACAGTGGTAGCCTAGTGGGTGGAGCTTTGGGCTATCAGTCAGTTCAAATTCAGGCTCTGCTATGCAGCCACTGTTGGGTCCTTGAGCAAGGCCCCTAACCCTCTCTCCTCCAGGGGCGCCACACAATGACTGACCCTGTGCTCTGACCCCAGCTTTTAAAGCTGGGATATATTCAGAAAAATGATTTAATTGTACTGTACTCGTGTATATGTATATATGGGGTGTGTTCGAAAACCTAGTGAGCTCTCTACATAGACAGCATTTTACGTCATCCTACGCACGCCCCCGAGAAGAAGGCTGTTCGAATTCTTAGATGCCTTAAAATGTTGCCTAGTAGGGAACCTTAAATCTGAACAGTATTTTGACTGAATAACGAGGAAGCAGTGTTAATTTAGTTGACGAATGATTTTCGTCATAGTTTTCGTCAACGAACCTTTTTTTCATGACGAAAACGAGACGATGACTAAATAGAAACTACAAAAAAAGATAAAAACTATGACGAAATGAATCGACACTTTCGTCAACGAATAAAAACGAGACGAAAATGTTTGGCAGGGACGACATCCAATCAGAACTGATTTAGTTTTGTGGAAGGTAGGGACAAGTTAGGAAGAGATCCAATCAAAACTACTTTAGCATATGTGGAGGGGCGGGACAAGCCGGGTAGCCATCCAATCAGTACTAATCTTTTGCAGTACCGCGTTAAGAGCACACTCGCACAAATTTGATCTGAACCCGGGAAGACCAGACTAGCCTGTGAACTGTCTTTACTCATGGAACTAGATTAACTCCACAATGTCAACAGGGAGAAAGAGGAGAGTCGATATATGGACACATTTCTCATTTGACGTCGTGAGCTGCTTTTATGGTACTCAGTTTTATAAAGAATGTAATATGCAATTTGTTATGAACAATGCATATACAGGGGTTGGACAATGAAACTGAAACACCTGTCATTTTAGTGTGGGAGGTTTCATGGCTAAATTGGACCAGTCTGGTGGCCAATCTTCATTAATTGCACATTGCACCAGTAAGAGCAGAGTGTGAAGGTTCAATTAGCAGGGTAAGAGCACAGTTTTGCTCAAAATATTGCAATGCACACAACATTATGGGTGACATACCAGAGTTCAAAAGAGGACAAATTGTTGGTGCACGTCTTGCTGGCGCATCTGTGACCAAGACAGCAAGTCTTTGTGATGTATCAAGAGCCACGGTATCCAGGGTAATGTCAGCATACCACCAAGAAGGACAAACCACATCCAACAGTATTAACTGTGGACGCAAGAGGAAGCTGTCTGAAAGGGATGTTCGGGTGCTAACCCGGATTGTATCCAAAAAACATAAAACCACGGCTGCCCAAATCACGGCAGAATTAAATGTGCACCTCGACTCTCCTGTTTCCACCAGAACTGTCCGTCGGGAGCTCCACAGGGTCAATATACACGGCCGGGCTGCTATAGCCAAACCTTTGGTCACTCGTGCCAATGCCAAACGTCGGTTTCAATGGTGCAAGGAGCGCAAATCTTGGGCTGTGGACAATGTGAAACATGTATTGTTCTCTGATGAGTCCACCTTTACTGTTTTCCCCACATCCGGGAGAGTTACGGTGTGGAGAAGCCCCAAAGAAGCGTACCACCCAGACTGTTGCATGCCCAGAGTGAAGCATGGGGGTGGATCAGTGATGGTTTGGGCTGCCATATCATGGCATTCCCTTGGCCCAATACTTGTGCTAGATGGGCGCGTCACTGCCAAGGACTACCGAACCATTCTGGAGGACCATGTGCATCCAATGGTTCAAACATTGTATCCTGAAGGCGGTGCCGTGTATCAGGATGACAATGCACCAATACACACAGCAAGACTGGTGAAAGATTGGTTTGATGAACATGAAAGTGAAGTTGAACATCTCCCATGGCCTGCACAGTCACCAGATCTAAATATTATTGAGCCACTTTGGGGTGTTTTGGAGAAGCGAGTCAGGAAACGTTTTCCTCCACCAGCATCACGTAGTGACCTGGCCACTATCCTGCAAGAAGAATGGCTTAAAATCCCTCTGACCACTGTGCAGGACTTGTATATGTCATTTCCAAGACGAATTGACGCTGTATTGGCCGCAAAAGGAGGCCCTACACCATACTAATAAATTATTGTGGTCTAAAACCAGGTGTTTCAGTTTTATTGTCCAACCCCTGTATTTTTCAGGCAGAGCAGGCCTACTGGTCATTAATCTTTTGTTATTGTTACGCTCAATAAGCAAGGTCATGTAAATAAAGATGTTTGAAATAAGTTACATCTGGTTTTGTGTGTATTGCACATTCAAACATTAATAATATTCCATAACTGGTTAAAAATTTTTCATTTTGTGTAAGTGTATATAATGACTTAAATAATTTAAGGGAACTGATAAAAAAGCATTTACATTTTACACCCTTTATATGTATTTTAGGGTGGCACGGTGGCTAAGTGGGTAGCACTGTCGCCTCACAGCAAGAAGGTCCTGGGTTCGAACCCCAGGTGGGGCGGTCCGGGTCCTTTCTGTGTGGAGTTTGCATGTTCTCCCCGTGTCTGCGTGGGTTTCCTCCGGGAGCTCCGGTTTCCTCCCACAGTCCAAAGACATGCAAGTGAGGTGAATTGAAGATACTAAATTTGTCCATGACTGTGTTTGATATAACCTTGAGAATCGAATAAACTTGTGTAATGAATAACTACCGTTCCTGTCATGAATGTAACCAATGTGTAAAAACATGACGTTAAAATCCTACTAAACAAACAAATATGTATTTTAGTCGACTGAATCAACTGTAGATTTAGTCGACTATATTCTTATGATAATTAGTCGACTAAAACTAGACTAAAACTAAAACAATTCAGATGACTAAATTATGACTAAAACTAAATTACATTTTAGTCAAAAGACTATGACTAAAACTAAATTAAAATTTGCTGTCAAAATTAACACTGCGAGGAAGCATTTCATGCTGCCTTAGCGGTGAAGGCAATCCCAGCATTCAGTGCGGCACAACTTTTGGGGCAACGAACGGAGTTCTTTTAAAATGTAAATAAACTAAAAATTTAGGCTCATCAGTGACAATTTAACCGTTTTTGCTACATGGACAGAGACGTTAGTTGACATGCTAGCACATTGTGCCACCTCATCCCATTGGTTTGAATGGCCTGAAGCTAACTGTGTTAGCTTAGTAAGCAAAAACTGATGTAAACGCTGTAAGTCGATGATTTATTAGAATCCTCTCTATTAAGGCAGCTGCCTATGTGGGCAGTAGACAGCAAGGCAGTTCATTAGGTTTTCAAACAGACCCATGGTCTTCTTCTTCTATTGTTTGTTTGGGACCGGACTGAGACAACCTCCTCACAATAGTCTTGGTGCAGATGTTATGCTCCACACCCAGGTGTGCTTACTGTGTTCACATCTACCCAAACAAATCATACAATGGGGGAAACGAACAGGATTTAATCAGACTCAAATTTGCAGGTGTGAAAACTCCCTTAGTAAATGTTTTATATGAGTGTAAGTTCTTTAAAATGACCCGGACTAGCAAAAGTGACAGCATCACACTCTCAGTAAAGGTGGCAAGTTATATCGAGAGAAAACAAAAAGAAAGAACTTAAAGCTGTTTCTGAAATTAAAGATTTTTCTGAAATTAAAGATGAAAAAGAAGGAGTGCATGAAGGCAAGAATGCATGGGGCAAAAAGTCACCAAACTTACCCCAAACTCCGCCACTTCTTCTTCCTGTAAGGCAGAACCATGAACAGTGATGTGTAGGGCAGAAGGTTGAGAGAAAAGGGACATAGAGGGATGTAAGGATAGACAAAGATTCAGAGATATATTCAGAGACAGGGATCAGGTGGGAGTGAGAGAGGAAAGCAAAGACAAAAAGAGATTTGCTTAGATGACGAGAAAAAGACAAGGATACCAAGGTGGGCTGCATCGGCCCACAGAGACACAACAATTCTTTCAGCATGATAAAACAGCAAACACTTGTGAAAGCCGTGACTCTACATACAGCACGTTTATAAACACACGCGTGATAAAGTGCACCAAAAGCTCTTCAGTGGAGTGCAGTCTAAATGGAAGACAAATTTGGCCAAAGACCTGGAGTCCCACAGATGTGGGTCTGGCTGAATGAACCCACCTGGTGCGGAACATGAGCGCAGGGTCCATATTGACCGCAGCCATCCTGCCCACATGTCTGATTTCTTTAGCAATCATGCGCAGCTTCTCAAAGTTTACCAAGCCATCCACCTTGGAGTCATTGCCTGGAGTTAAAATAAAGAAAAACATAGCATTGGAACCCAATACTTGCAGTTATAATTCTACTGACATTCACTCAGTTTATGGCCAAAAATATGTGGACATCCCTTGTAATGATTGAGTTTAGGTGTTTCAGTCACACCCATTCCAAAAAGGATGAAATGAATGATAGAAAATTCATTATTATTATTTTTCCCTCTTTTTTTCTGATTTTTCCATGCAATTCTCTCCTCTAATCTAGTCATATCCAATTACACTGGTTGCATTACGCTTCACCTCTACCGATACAACCCTCCACTGCTGACTGATGAGCTTCGCAACTGACACATGCCCCCTCCGACACGTGAGCAGTACCGACGGCCTCTTTTCACCTGCATGAGGTGTGTTCATGGCGTGTTCATATGCGGATCAGCTTTGTGCATGGAGAGACACACCCTGATCAGCATTATTTCCCAACTCTGTGCAGATGCCATCAATCAGCCAGCAGAGGTCGTAATTGCACCAGTTATGAGTAACCCTGGTCTGGCTTTCCCATCCCTGAAACACAGCCAATTGTTGTTTATGTGGTCGCCCAGCCCAGCCCAGCTGGATGGCAGAGCTGAGATGTAATACGTGGTATTCGAAATCCCAGCTCTGTTGTGCTAGCGTATTTTACCGCTGCGCTACCTGAGCGTTTTGAAAATTCATTATTTTCCAAGATTCTGTGCACAAAGCAAGGTCTACGAGGGTTCTTCAAAAAGTTTCCGCACTTATTTAAAACTCTATTTACTCTATTGATTTCAAAAACAAATTACATCACTTTTCTACATAGTCACCTCCCAAGGCATTTTTGTTGTACCAACGTTTTATGCCATCAGCAAAAATGTTTTTGGTTGAGTGCATAGTCACTGAGGCACCGCTGCTTATATATCATCGTCACATGAAAATCTTCTTCCCCTTAAAGCTTCTTTGAGCGGTCCAAAAAGGTGGAAATCAGATGGCGCTAAATCCAGACTATAAGCTCTCTCTCAGACACGGCAAATGACTACTCCTCCCACCCTTACTGTTTCCAACCAAAATATAAAAGTGCTAAAACTTTTTGAAGATCCCTCATATAAAGACATGGTTTGGTGAATTTAAGCCCTGACTTCAATTTAAACTCCACTGAACATCATTGGGATGAATTGGAATTTAACCTGACAACTGCTCTTTTAACTAACTAAATTCACACAAAAACAATTTAAAATAAGTTAACAGCCATGGTTTTGAAATAGCACAATCAACCACAACTTAGTCAGGTGTCCACATACTTTTGGAAGAGTTTTTAAAGTGCATGCCAATAAACATATTAAAGAGTGTCACTGTTAATATCATTGTAAATAAACTGAATCTCACCCTCATGGAGGAAGGTCAGGTCTTTCTTGATAACAGGGAACAGAGGAATGATTGGAGGCTGCAGGTTCTGGCTGTTTAGGACGTTCCTGTACTTGGCCATGTTTCTGGACGGATCGAACAGATCCTGTAGGTCGCTGAACAGCTTCTCATACTTACTGGGAAGCTTCTCCCACGTTCCTCGCATTCTAGATACTGGAGCCAAATTCAGACCACTGCAAACACACAGGATGAAATCTGACACTTTAGAGGTGAATTAAACAAATGAATAAAATATTGAAACTAGGGATGTAATGATGCACCACAAGACAGTTAAAAATCAGTGCACATGTGCCACGATTCGAATCGGTTATTCATTTAAGATTAATCGATATTTACTTTAAACAGCAGAGGGCACTGGCACAATTCACCTCGCCTGGTTGATGTCGCTTCACAAAGTTGCCAAGTAGGGGATTTTCCATTACTTATGTGAGGATACTTTCTTTATTTGAATTATTCATTTATTTATATAATGTTGGATTTGTTTTAAAATTTAATTTCAGTTTTTTTACACAATAAGCATTATTTGGCATAGTTTGTACCTACCTCAGAAATAAAAAGGCATTCATTATTTAGATAAATAAAAGATAAGCACAAATACAGTATTTTATTTTATTATTTTTTAAAGAAAAATAATAAAAAGAAACTTTGTCATAATTTGTGTTCAATTTCATTTTGTTAAAAAAAAATCAGGCAAAAATCATATCGTGAACTCAGTATCATGAATCGTATCGCATCGTGGGTAGAGTGTATCGTTACATCCCTAACTGAAACAATTATCTCACTGTCCAAGCCATGTTAGCCCTTCGTTATGTATAATTAACATTTTTTAATTTATATTAGTCAGTCTACTTTCAGCATTGTTTGGAGCCCATAAGGACACAGATAAACATGAAACATGGAAAGACGTTGAGACTCCAACTAGCTCTACTGGACCCATGTTGCTGTGCATGGTTGTGCCGTTGTGCTGCCCATTGCCTTTTCATAACTGTAATCATAATTATCAAAATAAGCTTTTACATGTACCACTATTAATTAATCATTAATTAACTAATTAAACTTCCTTGATGCAGATAATACAGAGAATATCATTTCACATCCAGAACCCAGTGCTCTTCAAGTCCAGGGCAGTGGTAAACTAGTGGTTAAAGTAGTGCACTAGTAATTAAAAGGTCACTGATATGCCCACCATTGATAGGTTGTCACTGTGGACCTTAACCTCAATTGCTTAGACTGTATACTGTCACAGTACAGTAAGTTGCTTTGGAAAAAAGCGTCTGCTTAATGCCAAAAATGTAAAAAATGTAAAAGCCCAGTCCTTAAACCTGGTCATATATTTATATACAAGTCCAGCTCCACCCTGTTCTTCAATGGTCAGGACCCCCACAGGACCACCACAGAGTAGGTATTATTTAGGTGGTGGATCATTCTCAGCACTGCAGTGACACTGACATGGTGGTGGTGTGTTAGTGTGTGTTGTGCTAGTATGAGTGGATCAGAAACAGCAGTGCTGCTGGGGTTTTTAAATACCGTGTCCACTCAGTCCACTCTATTAGACACTCCTACCTAGTTGGTCCACCTTGTGGATGTAAAGTCAGAGACGATCACTCATCTATTGCTGCTGTTTGAGTTGGTCATCTTCTAGATTTTCATCAGTGGTCACAGGATGCTGCCCATGGGGCGCTGTTGGCTGGATATATTTGGTTGGTGGACTATTCTCAGTCCAGCAGTGACAGTGAGATGCTCCATCAGCATTAATGTGTCTGATCCACTCATACCAGCACAACACACACTAACACACCACCACCACCATGTCAGTGTCACTGCAGTGGTGAGATTGATCCACCACCCAAGTAATACCTACTCTGTAGTGGTCCTGTGGGGGTCCTGACCATTGATAAAATGGACAGTGAGTGGTGGTCATAATGTTATGCCTGATCGGTGTGTATATATATATATATATTCTGCTATGTACATTCATTGATTATTTTACTTCCACCATACTGAAAAAAAATCATTGGTATATATTTACTGATGGTAGTCCATCTGTTACACTTTGTCACCTCCCGGCACCCTATTAATCAATCCTCTATAGGACCATATGTCATTTAAACAGTGAACCTTTCTTAGCACAGCAACACTTACATGGCAGTGAATGTGCATTGTAGGGTGTGTTTTATTAGTGTAGGTGGAGCAGGTCCAGCACTGTTGTTGGGATTTTTTACCACCTAAATACACTGCCTGGCCAAAAAAAAGGTCACCGCCTGGAATTAACCAAGCAAATAGGTAGGAGCCTCCCATTGGATAATTACTGCATAGGTGATTATGTTTCAGCTGGCAACAAGTTATTTAACCCTAACTGATGCAGTGAGTAGCTTCTCATTTGTTAAACAATCATGTCGAAAGACACATCATGTGGTCGTGGAAAAGATGTTAATCTGTTTCAGAAGGGTCAAATTATTGGCATGCATCAAGCAGAGAAAACATCTAAGGAGATTGCTGAAACTACTAAAATCGGGTTAAGAACTGTCCAACGCATTATTAAAAAGTGGAAGGACAGTGGGGAAACATCATCTTCGAGGAAGGAATGTGGTCGGAAAAAAACTTGAACGATTGTGATCGGCGATCACTTAAACGTTTGGTGAAATCAAATCGTAGAAAACCAACAGTAGAACTCAGGGAGATGTTTAATAGTGAAAGTAAGAGCATTTCCACACACACAATGTGAAGGGAACTCAAGGGATTGGAACTAAACAGCTGTGTAGCCTTAAGAAAACCACTTGTCAGTGAGGCTAACAGGCAAAAACAGCTTCAATTTGCTAGGGAGCATGAAGATTGGACTCTGGAGCAATGGAAGAAGGTCATGTGGTCTGATGAGTCCAGATTTACCCTGTTCCAGAATAATGGGCACATCAGGGTAAGAAGAGAGGCGGCTGAAGTGATGCACCCATCATGCCTAGTGCCTACCGTACAAGCCTGTGGGGGCAGTGCTATGATCTGGGGTTGCTGCAGTTGGTCAGGTCTAGGTTCAGCAACGTTATGTGCCCAAAGAATGAGGTCAGCTGACTACCTGAATATACTGAACGACCAGGTTATTCAATCAATGGATTTTGTCTTCCCTGATGGCACGGGCATATTCCAAGATGATAATTCCAGGATTCATCGGGCTCAAATTGTGAGAGTGGTTCAGGGAGCATGAGACATCATTTTCACACATGGATTGGCCACCACAGAGTCCAGACCTGAACCCCATTGAGAATCTTTGAGATGTGCTGGAGAAGACTTTGTGCAGTGGTCCAAATCTCCCATCATCAATACAAGATCTTGGGGAAAAATTAATGCAACTCTGGACAGAAATAAATGTTGTGACATTGCAGAAGCTTGTGGAAACGATGCCACAGCGAATGCGTGCCGTAATCAAAGCTAAAGGCGGTCCAGCGAAATATTAGTGTGTGTGACCTTTTTTTGGCCAGGCAGTGTATTTATGCTAGGAGGAGAATAGTGCTCCAACCAAAAATGTAAAGCAAACAGTGTTTTCCTAATAAAGAGGCTGGTAAGTGTTATTGCTGTGCTGAGAATGGTCCACCATTCAAATGGTCATTTAGGGTCTTTTTTGATTAATAAATAGGGTACTAGGGAGAGTACAGAGCAAACGAATGGCAACAGTCAACTATATGCCAACAAAGAATATACAATTATAAATGAATGTACTCAGTAAGTGTATATGTACAGTACATTCCAATTCATTCAATATCAGTGTGTATTTAAGCATTCAGAGATTTTTTTAACTTTTACCTGATGATGGCGAACATGGAGTTAAAGTTCTTGCACTCGCGGCAGTGCAGGGCAATCTTGATGAAGTGCTTGATGATCTTCATTCGTTTGAGCTGGTTGGGTTCTCGCAGAACCTCTGTTGCTACCCAAAAGGTCTCACGATTGATAGACTCCTCAAACAGCTTGAGACTCGAGAGTCCGGATGAGTGTGTGCGTAGCTTGAACAGATCGTCGATGTACTCGGTGGGCTCGATGGCGCAAAAGAGCTCGAAGGCTCGCATGGAGAGCTGAGTGGCTACTTCCACCGTGCTGAGCTGTAACAGACTGATCTGGCTTTCTCTCAGCAGCTCCTGAGCATCTTCATCCGAGCATAGAGTTTCCGTTTCCATGTTGCTCTTCAGGTAGTACCTGACGATCAGGTTGTAAAAAAAGTTTTAAAAAGAATAGTTCAAGGGCCAGACGTATAGTTCCTTCATAGCTATATGGTTAACATTTACTTACAGTGGTATCCTAATCTAGCAGTGTATAGCTCACTAACAAAACCAGCAATGTAATGGATGATAGTCACCCAACACTGTATAACCGGGGTTAATCTAAAGTTACCTGCCACTAAGCTGGATCCTGTCCGCCAGTTTAGAGAGCTGCTCCGGGAGCCTCCGCTGCTTGATCACACCCTCAGGGGTGACAGATACCTCACACAGCGAATAAGCTTCAGGAGCAGCAGTCAGGGCAAACTCCCGGATGGCCTGAGCCACGACCTCCTTGGCCGTGGTGTCCTTGCCTATCATGATGTAGCGGCTCTGTTGATCGGCCTTAAAGACTCGCAGCACCTGGTCTGACATGTCTAAGAAGGAGCAAGAACAAGGTTTAAAGACTTTTAAGCATTAAGTTATACTTAACATACAACCTTTGAACATCCCTATACATTAAATCATTTCTAGATTACTAACACCTAATAAAATGCAAATGATATGTGATTACAGTGATATACTATATTGTTTAGAAAATAAGTCGCAGAATGAGACGAGAGGCAAATAACGCTCTTAAAGTGCTGGAGTGAGACTGAGGATCTGTGGAAAGGTGGAAGTCTAAACCTTAGTTAAAAAGCCAGTTTATTGGAATATATACAATCAGACCAAGATAAATAATTTACCTTAATTTGACCTATAATTTGTGCAATTCAATTAAAAAACAAACTAAAATTGTTTTGGCTGGTAAATTCTAAAGAAAAACTACAAAAAATCCGACTAATCTCCACTAATGCCGACCCCCGCTTTGATCTGAGGAGAACCCACTCCCCCTCCGACACGTGGGCAGCAGCCATATGCATTTTTTTCACCCACACTAGGTGAGTGCATATATGCGAATCAGCTTTGTGTACGGAGAGAGACACCCTGATCAACACACCTTTTCCCCGCCTCTGTGCAGGCGCCATCAATCAGCCAGCAAAGATTGTAGTTGCATCAGTTCTGCGGAGTCCCTATCCGGCTTAATACCCCACACCTATATGAACAACAGGCCAATCGTTGTTCATGTGGCCGCTCAGCCCAGCCGGACGGCAGAGCTGAGATTCGATACGATGCATTCAAGATCTCAGCTCTGGTGTGTTAGCGTGTGTTTTTACCGCTGCACCACCTGAGCGGCCTGGGTCTGTTTTTCTTCAGCTGGAACTGGGGCTTTATTCAGGGTGGAGGAAAATATGAACAGTTCCAAACATCAGCCGATGTTGGTGCAAAACCTTTAGGAATCTGCTAAAAAAGCTGAAGGTGAAGAGGAATTTCACCTTTCAGACAAAATAAAAAAAGAATGGCTTCACCAGAAGAGTATCTGTGTGTTAGAATGGTCCATTCAAAGTCCAGAACTGAATTCAATTGAAAATCTGTGGCGTGACCTTAATGGGCTGTGCACAGGAGATGCCCTCGCTCCTCGCAATCTGACAGATTTGGGGCACTTTTTAAGGAAGAGTGGACAAAGATTGCCAAGTCAAGACATGCAATGCTGATAGACTCCAATCGAAAAAGACCATATGTTGTCATAAAATCAAAAGGTGCTTCCACAAAGACAGAAAGATTTATTATAAATCATTTACTTTTATTATTTATTCCCCTCAAAGATTTTATTCAGTTTGGATCATCACAAAAACGTGGCTTTGAAATAGGGTTGTGTAGACTTTTCATATATACACACATACATAGGCATGTAATAAACACACTTGAAATCATGTATAGCATGTTAGTATCGGCCTCATGATGCAGGATCCAGGTAAAGTGATGAGCACTGAAGACCTTCAGTGTGGTAAAAATTGATTTGTAAATAAGAAACACCCTTCATAAGTCATGGCTGATTTAACCAGACTAATGAGTCACTAAAGGAAGTGCAAACAACAGATCAGCGGATCAATAAATCAGTATGGCGGCAGCATTAGCGTGGCCAGTGTTAAGATTAAAGCAATGTACCACTTAACAGTGAATGAAAGCAAGCAAAGCGCATCTGGGATGACTGCACCCTGTCGGCGTTAATTTATTATTATTGCCACCAGCTTTCTTCTTCAGTTACCCATTAAATAGCACTTTTGATTTCACCACATTTGTGTGCAAGAATTAAGATTAGGGACAGAGAATCAGACAGCCTCTCATAAAGAGATTGTAGAAGAAATAGAGGAGATGATTAATAAAGTGATTACGAAGAGGCACTCAAGAACCAGATATGTACTCACTGATGGAGACGTTCTCTGAAAGAGCAGATTATGCACAACATCAGCTACTGGACCTTTAGCAATTACATTTTGACTAAATCAAAACATCTGCAGCAAGTTTATTCAAGGTCATAATGTTAATTTCCTGTCGATTCAGCATTTAATGCTAACGAAGTAGAAGTCATTATGGTGGTACCTGGCTGGTTGTTGAAATCCAGTATGCGATGGTGTGACTGAAGCAAGTCAGGGTTACTGGATGACAGGTTTCCACTAACTGGAAGAGCAGGAGGGATCTGTTTCGACTGCTTCATTCCTACAATGCTGTCATCCTGGGACTGGCCAACACCAACATCACTACATAACCATTAAACCACGGTTAGTGAAAAGCGTTATACCACTGTTATTTTTAATCCAGTATAACCTGGCACAGAGTTGTAATCATTACAAATAAGGATGCACATTTTGGCAGTTTCTTTTAACCAATAACAGACAGCCATTAGTCAAGGGTTACCAGATACAGTTTATGGCCTATGGCATGCCATTACAATATATTTTGTTTGTTTGTTTGTTTGGGTTTATTGCCATATCAGCAACATATTGGCTATTTTATGGCATAGACAGATATTGGAACTGTAAATCATTATATGTTCAGATCATTTGTTTTATATCAAGACTTTCTAAAAGTTAAGAATTTTAACTGGAGGAATCTTCTCAAACAATTCTTTTATGTTCTCAACCCTATAAAATTTTCTTTGATGGCTGAAATCACAGGACATTCTAATAAAATATGTTTGATTGTTAGGGGTGTAGCACAGACTTGACAGGTTGGTGCCTGCTCATTAACACCAATTTAAGCTGCTAAATCATGGCTGAATAATAGATTCAGTCTTTAAACAGAGTAGGGGGTCGATTTGCTTTCTTTATTGTGTGTATAGTGGTTAGAGTGTTTGTGTGACTATGAGGGTGTAGAGTTTAATTGTTTTTTCATAACTTATTTAAGCAGTTTTTGGGAGGTACTGAGGAAATCTAATGTAATAAATATAAAAAAATTATAAATACTAGCAAGAACAAAAAATAACTGCATAAATGCAAACCCCATTTCCAGAACCTTTATTCAACTGACAAAAGTACAACAAAAATGATCTGTAATATTCTTTAGTCGTCGCCAATTACCCTTTCTTCAGAATCACCAGCTTTTCCAGAAATGGGGTTTGTAACTTGAATCTAATTAAGAAATTATGCAATTGTGATTGTTTCTCAATGTAATTGTTGATTAAAATGATCTAAAATGCCTACACAGTAACCCAGTGGTGTACCCTATTTCTTTTACTTTTTTTCTTTATTGCTTTCAGATCTTCCATATCAAACTTTACTTACTTGTACGGTTTAGGTGGTAAAATGCTTGTGAGGGTCTTGTCAAAGATCTTCTTGAGCTTGTTCCGACCGCCCACCGTGTTGGCTTTGGCTTTCTTGCTTGCTTTCTCCAGACCCATCACCTGCTCCACATCTACGGCCAAGTCAGGAATGGAGAAACGGCTCGCTTTTTTAATGTCCCCAATTTTGGGAATGTGGGGAGCCCCATTTTTCCTGTCCAGCTCCTCATCGGGGTCCTGTTCCTGCTCATGCTCAGGTCGTGCCAGGAGCTCCTTAAAAACTGAGACAAAGATGATTATGGTTTCACCAACTGAGACCTAGACTTAGATTCTAAAAATGATGCAGGAAGAATGTAGTTCTGCATTTAGCACCTATAAATCTTCACTGTATAATCTTACATGGTGAAACACAAATTATTGCACTGTTAGAAGACCTCTATAGCTAGCCTTTGACATCAGGGCAGCATTTTAAATGTACTGAAGCAAGGATTGTCAGACTTTTATAGCTTAATCTGTTGTTTTTAAAAAACCTTCTTGTACGATATCCATTCTACAACATTAAAATGCATTTTGGTGGCAGAAAACACCATTTTTTGCCAACTTCCAAACAGACTTGAGCATCTTAGATCATTATCCCAGTTAAATCTATAAAGTCCATTCATATGCTAATCCTCTCACATCTCAAGTTCTCTCATCCTTAATCAGTATTATATCTAATATGGTTTTATAATGCCTTCAGATAAAACTTGAAAAGATGGCAAAAACCATGTTACGAGTCATAATAAAACTGTTTCAAGACAAGAAATGAAAAGCAGGAGCTGGCTACTGTCTTGGCCTAACATAATAACAAGCTAGCACATAGCCTTTAGTTCTTTTATGTAAGCAAGGGCTGTCTATTTCCTTGGCTGCTCCCATTAGGGGTCGGCGGCGGATCATGATCCGCATTATTGATTTGGCAGTTTTTATGCCGGATGCCCTTCCTGACACAACCCTCTCTATTTAGCCGGGCTTGGGACTGGCACTACAATGCACTGGTTTATGCATCGTACCTAGAGGACAATTTAGTGTCTCCAATTAGCCTGGCTGCATGTTTTTGGACTGTGGGAAGAAAACCGGAGCACCCGGAGGAAACCCACGCAGACACGGGGAGAACAAGCAAACTCTGCACAGGAAGAACCCGGACCGCCCCACCTGGGGATCAAACCCAGGACCTTCTTGCTGTGAGGCGACAGTGCTACCCACTTAGCCACCGTGCCACACCCTTATGTAAGCAAGGTAAAGGCTGAAACATCAACACTTCCTCAGATGTTTACCTTAATTTCTAGTGAAAGACTTATAATAAGTAAGATTGCAGTTTTATTACACTTACCAATAACTGCAAACTAAAAATCACTGCACCCTAACACCCAAACAATAACAGCCTGATCCAACAAGCTAGATATTAACTTTTCCTGGCTAAAGCAGCTAAAACCATCAAACTATCGACAGATAATTTTTAGGCATTGTAATAAGAAATGGAAACAACTTGTGAGCTCATAGCTAACAGAAATTATAATACAGTTTCAATTCAATTCAAGGTAACAAATCAGCTTCATGCACACAAACTGTGTTAAAGCAAGCTAGGCAATTGTTACTGTTGCATAGCAACAACTCTTTTTGTTATGGAACCACATTCGGCATTATCAGAATTAAAGCATATTTAGCATTAAATTCACTAGTTTCTTTATTTTGTATTTTTTATTCTTGAATAGAGTAATGGTTTTTGGCTCATGTGTGTGACATCACAGCTATGATGTTATGCGCAATAACACACTCCCTCTTATGTTCTATTGCTTAAATGTCCACATTTGAAGAGATGAATCCTACTAGGGTGGGCCATTGACAAGAAATCTCCTATTACAGTAAGTATTACATCTAGTAAAAGCACCATTTGACTTAAGAGTCTGGTAGTATTACATTCAACCCTTTCTGTCAGTCTCAAAAACACAAACATTTCCTTTTTGTTTAAATTATTCTGCCTCTTATATTGACACACCGGTTTGACTTACCTAATAGGTTTGTTTTCACAGTAATGGACAGGTGTGTGTTGTTGCGTAGGATCTCATTAGCTTTGGACAGCTGCACGTTCTCGAAATTCTGTCCGTTCACCTCCAAGATCTGAGAATTTCAGACAGAAATACAATTCAGTTAGGGTGACCAAGATCTGGTTTTCAAAAAAGAGGACACTTGGTCCAGGGGGAAGGAAGAAGGGGGTGGTAATTTCATGTAATTGGTGGTACCATGGCAACGTGTATGGTTTAGAGGTTTAAATAGTTGACAAATGCATCACTACCCATGCAACTCTGTTATTAAACTATAATACATATACAGCTACTTTTAAACAAGACAACTAACAAATGCCTTTATGGCTAGATTCCTTTCCATTCCGTGTTTAGTGTTTAAATAATAATAATAAAAAAATTGTTGTCATATCCAATTACCCAATTGCATTATGCTTCCTCTCTACTGATGTTGAACTCCACCCTGTTTGAGGTGAGCTGTGACTTACACACGCCCCGTCCGACACGTGTGCAGTAGCCAACTGCATTCTTTTCACCTGCACGAGGCGGGTTCATACGCGGATCAGCTTTGTGCACAGAGAGCAACACCCTGATCAACGTCTCTGTGCAGGCGCTATCAATCAGCCAGCAGACATCGTATTTGCATCAGTTATGAGGTCCCGTCCGGCACCCCACTTGAACAACAGACAATCGTTGGTAGTGTAGGCGCCCAGCCTACGAGTTTGAAATGTCAGCTCTGGTGAGCTGGCGTGTTTTACCGCTGTGCCTTATTTGGAGCGTTTTTAACTCTAATTTAATATACTTTAATTTACTTGCTAGAAACCCCACAGTAAGGTGTGTCTTCTAGTGCTTGCTGAGCAATTGCAACAGAATGCAGTGCCATCAAGGTGTTGACAGGAGCCTCTGTGTTTTTATGTGCGCTGTTTCAGAATCAGGGAAAGGCTTTTTAAACAAGACAGCTGTGCAGTCCATTGGTCTGCAATTGTTGTGGTAAAATGCAAAAAAATAAAGGTGAAACACGGAATAGTGAGTGCAGACTCACTGAAACCCTAATTTTTTATAATTTACAAATCCGTCCGGACGCATTTTTTAGGTCCCAAAAAGAGGACATGTCCAGGAAAAAGAGGACTTATGGTTACCATAAATTCAGTAAAAAATCTGATTTAAATGCATTATTGGAATGACATCTGATTCAGGCCAATAACAGTATAACAGTTTTAAAAGAGCAACATGTACAGTCATAATAAAACATCATAAAGTAAGTACTAAAAGAGGTTAAGGTTTAGCAGAAGAGCTTAATATAGGAGAATTACCTGGTCTCCACGTTTGAGTCCCGCTTCTGCAGCCTTACTTCCAGGCTCCACATGCTCAATAAAGATCCTAAAGCCCTTTTCAGAGCCACCAAGAAGGCTGAAGGCCAGAGGAGCCTCACGAGACGGCTTGGTCAAAGTCACCACCCGCAGCTTTGCTTTGGCAGCACAAGCAATGTTTAACAGTCTTAAGTGGCCGTACATTTTCTGTTTCATACAAGCAGAGCAGATAAATTTTATTTTTTTTAGTAAGGGTTTTTAATAAACAGATTAAAATAATGCATGAGAATTGCTCACCTCTCTTTCCAGATTGTTCTCAAACTCTTCAAGAAAGTGTGTCATTTCGGGGTCACCCTCAAAGTCGTTGAAATGATTGTTTACCCACAGCAAGACTACCCGTGTAACCTAGCAACACATCCACATTTCATCATATAGACATATTTGTTATACATAATAGATCATACCTGCCCATCAGCACCAAAACAGAACACCACCAACACACTGGCCCTCTCACCACTTCTGTAAACTTTATGGTCAAAAGCTTGGACAACTATTCCAACACCAGACTGCCTCTAATATTCCGGAAAGGTTTTTGACATAATTTTGGGTGGTGTCTGTAGAAATTCAGGCACCGGTGTCAGATGATATTCATCCCAAAGATGTTCAAAGGGCATTTAGGTCAGGGCTTTGAGTAGGCCACTAGTTCCCTCACACTAAACCAACCAATCTACCAATTGCTGGAACAGGAAAGGACATTTCCCAAATTGGTACTTTACCAAACATTCCAAAAAGCTTTGGAGTTGGAGGCATACCCATTTCCTCACAATTTAGTTTAGTCAACTCGTCTTCCGCTGCTGGAGACTCCGGTCGTGCCCTAGGAGGGTATATTCGCCTGCCTTACGCCCCCTCTGACGCATGTGCAGTACACTGACCCCTTCTTATTCACCCACACGTTCGGTGAATTCGTGCATGAGGCCAGTTTCCCACGCAGACAGCCACATACTGATCCCTGCGCTCCTCCACTTCCTGTACAGGCACCTCAGGCTACTAACCAAGGTCCTTACACAGCGTTGAAGACCCCACCCAGATTAGTCCGGTCTTTTTACCCTCCCGGCATACTTTAAATGGCCAATTTTGTTTGCTGCAGGCACTGCAAATTATGTCAGCTAGAGGGTGCCCTGCCGGGCGGGAGCAGAGTTCAGAATCTCCGCGCTAGTGTGCTAGCGGAATATCCCGCTGCGCCACCTGGGTGCCCGGCAGCATTGAATTTATTTAATATCATTATTTTTTGATGTATAACTAATTTTATATTGTATCATGTTTAGAAGAGTTGCCCACATACTTTTGGACACATGGGGTCTGTTCAAAAACCTAGTAAGCTGCCTTGCTGTCTACTGCCTACCTAGGCAGCTGCCTCAGTAGAGAGGATTTTAATAAGTAATCAACTGGGTTGAGGCAGCACAACCCGCTAGCATGCAAGCTAACATCTCCCTCTGTGTAACAAAACGATTAAATTGTCACTGACAAGCCCAAATTTGCAAATAAATGAAACTTGTACACTGCTAAGGAAGCATTGGATGCTCCGTAATTATTCAGGCAGTTTAAAGCTTCAAAATAAGGCAGCTCTCATAAGGCAGCATTTTAAGGTATCTAAGAATTCAAACAGCCTTCTTGTCGGGAGCGCATGTATGATGACGTATAATGCTGTCTATGTAGAGAGCTCCCCAGGTTTTTGAACAAACCCACTTTGTATATTTTGGATCGGTAGCATGTACATGTAATGAGCGTGTTGCATGTGACATGTGTGTGCATGAGTGTACCTTGTCCCTGAGGCTGGGGTCGTGGAACCACTCCAGCAGTTTTTTGCCCACCACCATGGGGCTGGACAGGAAGGTGCGGTAAGTAAGCAGGAAGTCCTCAATATAGGTGGGGTCTACCACTGAGTGCTCCTCCACCAGGTGCATGGTCAGACGCTCTGTTGTGCCCTGTGATAGTAAATTAATATGTTCAGCCATGACCTTTCCATGTTCCTATAATCACCATGTGTGCACACTAATTAGTGCTACTCTACCCTTTCACTGTGCACCACTCAGCAAGATGCCGTGCTCTGGAATCAATTAATGGACATGTTAAATACACATCTATGTAATGTCAACTGCACGAGTAGGCACAAAATCCCCTGAATGACAGCACAGCTGCATCTATGTTTACAGTTTTGATGGGATTTTTTGCTGTAGGGAAGCAAACACTGTGGTTTTATAACTCATTTCTCTCACCTTGATGACGATGTGTCCTTTTCTAGTGCCGGTGCGATCAAGCTCGCGGTGCTCTTTAACCATGACGATCTCACCCTCCTCCTCCACCTTCTGCATGTTCTTCTCCACCTGGTTCAGGATGCAGCAATAGTCCTGCTGTGCTATACACACAAACTAAGAGAGACAGGGGTAATTAGGTATAATTAGGATGCAAATAGTGAATGGTGTGAAGTCTTAAGTATGGCATATATAATATGAACATTTGGTCACCAAATCTGTTCAGATTTCAAAGTAATTGCAGCCCCATAATATATATGTGATAGACAAGTAAATAGGTAGACAGGTATGTATCTAGATAGGTAGGTAGGTAGGTAGGTAGGTAGGTAGGTAGGTAGGTAGGTAGGTAGGTAGGTAGGTAGGTAGGTAGAAAGATAGATAGATAGACAAACAGACAGGTAGACAGACCAACAGACAGATAGGTAAATAGGTATGTATCTAGATAGACAGGTAGGTAGGTAGGTAGGTAGGTAGGTAGGTAGGTAGGTAGGTAGGTAGGTAGGTAGGTAGGCAGATAGATACAAAGGTAAATAGGTAGGTCAATAGGTAGTTAGGTAGGTATCTAGACAGATAAATAGGTAGGTTGGTAGATATATAGATAGACAACCAGACAGACAGACAGACAGATAGGTAAATAGGTATGTATCTAGATAGACAGGTGGGTAGGTAGGCAGATAGATACATAGGTAAATGGGTAGGTTAATAGGTAGTTAGGTAGGTATCTAGATAGATAAATAGGTAGGTAGGTAGGTAGATATATAGATAGACAGACAGAAAGACAGATAGGTAAATAGGTATGTATCTAGATAGACAGGTGGGTAGGTAGGTAGATAGATACATAGGTAAATAGGTAGGTCAATAGGTAGTTAGGTAGGTATCTAGATAGATAAATAGGTAGGTAGGTAGATATATAGATGATAGACAGACAGATAGATACAGTGCCTTGCAAAAGTATTCAGCCCCCTTGAACTTTTCAACCTTTTGCCACATTTCAGGCTTCAAACATAACGATATGAAATTGTAATTTTTTGTGAAGAATCAACAACAAGTGGGACACAATCGTGAAGTGGAACTTTTTTTAGAAATAAAAAACTGAAAAGTGGGGCGTGCAATATTATTCGGCCCCCTTGCGTTAATACTTTGTAGCGCCACCTTTTGCTGCGATTACAGCTGCAAGTCGCTTGGGGTATGTCTCTATCAGTTTTGCACATCGAGAGACAGAAATTTTTGCCCATTCTTCCTTGCTCGAGCTCAGTGAGGTTGGATGGAGAGCGTTTGTGAACAGCAGTTTTCAGCTCTTTCCACAGATTCTCGATGGGATTCAGGTCTGGACTTTGACTTGGCCATTCTAACACCTGGATACGTTTATTTGTGAACCATTCCATTGTAGATTTTGCTTTATGTTTTGGATCATTGTCTTGTTGGAAGATAAATCTCCGTCCCAGTCTCAGGTCTTTTGCAGACTGCAAGAGGTTTTCTTCCAGAATGGTCCTGTATTTGGCTCCATCCATCTTCCCATCGATTTTAACCATCTTCCCTGTCCCTGCTGAAGAAAAGCAGGCCCAAACCATGATGCTGCCACCACCATGTTTGACAGTGGGGATGGTGTGTTCAGGGTGATGAGCTGTGTTGCTTTTACGCCAAACATAACATTTTGCATTGTGGCCAAAAAGTTCGATTTTGGTTTCATCTGACCAGAGCACCTTCTTCCACATGTTTGGTGTGTCTCCCAGGTGACTTTTTATAGATATCTTTGAGAAATGGCTTTCTTCTTGCCACTCTTCCATAAAGGCCAGATTTGTGCAGTGTACGACTGATTGTGTCCTATGGACAGAGTCTCCCACCTCAGCTGTAGATCTCTGCAGTTCATTCAGAGTGATCATGGGCCTCTTGGCTGCATCTCTGATCAGTCTTCTTCTTGTTTGAGCTGAAAGTTTAGAGGGACGGCCGGGTCTTGGTAGATTTGCAGTGGTCTGATACTCCTTCCATTTCAATATGATCGCTTGCACAGTGCTCCTTGAGATGTTTAAAGCTTGGGAAATCTTTTTGTATCCAAATCCGGCTTTAAACTTCTCCACAACAGTATCTCGGACCTGCCTGGTGTGTTCCTTGGTCTTCATGATGCTCTCTGCGCTTTAAACAGAACTCTGAGACTGTCACAGAGCAGGTGCATTCATACGGAGACTTGATTACACACAGGTGGATTCTATTTATCACCATCAGTCATTTAGGTCAACATTGGATCATTCAGAGATCCTCACTGAACTTCTGGAGTGAGTTTGCTGCACTGAAAGTAAAGGGGCTGAATAATATTGCACGCCCCACTTTTTAGTTTTTTATTTCTAAAAAAAAGTTTAAAATATCCAATACATTTCGTTCTACTTCATGATTGTGTCCCACTTGTTGTTGATTCTTCACAAAAAATTACAATTTCATATCGTTATGTTTGAAGCCTGAAATGTGGCAAAAGGTTGAAAAGTTCAAGGGGGCTGAATACTTTTGCAAGGCACTGTACATATGTAAATAGGTAGGTCAATAGGTAGGTAGGTATCTAGATAGATAAATAGGTAGATAGATAAATAGATAGATAGTTATATATATCTATATACAGTATATATATATATATATATATATATATATACACAGGGGTTGGACAAAATAACTGAAACACCTGTCATTTTAGTGTGGGAGGTTTCATGGCTAAATTGGACCAGTCTGGTGGCCAATCTTCATTAATTGCACATTGCACCAGTAAGAGCAGAGTGTGAAGGTTCAATTAGCAGGGTAAGAGCACAGTTTTGCTCAAAATATTGCAATGCACACAACATTATGGGTGACATACCAGAGTTCAAAAGAGGACAAATTGTTGGTGCACGTCTTGCTGGCGCATCTGTGACCAAGACAGCAAGTCTTTGTGATGTATCAAGAGCCACGGTATCCAGGGTAATGTCAGCATACCACCAAGAAGGACAAACCACATCCAACAGGATTAACTGTGGATGCAAGAGGAAGCTGTCTGAAAGGGATGTTCGGGTGCTAACCCGGATTGTATCCAAAAAACATAAAACCACGGCTGCCCAAATCACGGCAGAATTAAATGTGCACCTCAACTCTCCTGTTTCCACCAGAACTGTCCGTCGGGAGCTCCACAGGGTCAATATACACGGCAGGGCTGCTATAGCCAAACCTTTGGTCACTCGTGCCAATGCCAAACGTCGGTTTCAATGGTGCAAGGAGCGCAAATCTTGGGCTGTGGACAATGTGAAACATGTATTGTTCTCTGATGAGTCCACCTTTACTGTTTTCCCCACATCCGGGAGAGTTACGGTGTGAAGAAGCCCCAAAGAAGCGTACCACCCAGACTGTTGCATGCCCAGAGTGAAGCATGGGGGTGGATCAGTGATGGTTTGGGCTGCCATATCATGGCATTCCCTTGGCCCAATACTTGTGCTAGATGGGCGCGTCACTGCCAAGGACTACCGAACCATTCTGGAGGACCATGTGCATCCAATGGTTCAAACATTGTATCCTGAAGGCGGTGCCGTGTATCAGGATGACAATGCACCAATACACACAGCAAGACTGGTGAAAGATTGGTTTGATGAACATGAAAGTGAAGTTGAACATCTCCCATGGCCTGCACAGTCACCAGATCTAAATATTATTGAGCCACTTTGGGGTGTTTTGGAGAAGCGAGTCAGGAAACGTTTTCCTCCACCAGCATCACGTAGTGACCTGGCCACTATCCTGCAAGAAGAATGGCTTAAAATCCCTCTGACCACTGTGCAGGACTTGTATATGTCATTTCCAAGACGAATTGACGCTGTATTGGCCGCAAAAGGAGGCCCTACACCATACTAATAAATTATTGTGGTCTAAAACCAGGTGTTTCAGTTTCATTGTCCAACCCCTGTATATATATATATATGTATATGTATATATAGATATATAGATAGATAGATAGATAGATAGATAGATAGATAGATAGATAGATAGATAGATAGATAGATAGATAGATAGATAGATAGATAGATAGACAGACAGACAGTCAGACAGACAGACAGATAGATAGATTCTACACACTGTAAAGGTGGTATTTTCCATTTATTATCAGCTGAGTTTATTGACTGATACATAATTTGTAGCTTTAACATAAAAGAGCAAACTGCCAACACGCAGTCTGTGATTACCGCATTAGACTCCCAAGTTACATAAATATTCTAATCGGCATAGTCAACTAAAAGCCAGGTTTTGTTCTCTATAAATTACAGCTCATTCTCTTTTGTTAGGCTGAGACTTACTTATTATTTTAATTATAATATAAATTATAAATTATATTATAAATTAAGGCTAATATAAAATGATTGGAAAATAGACAGTTAATACTTTTGGGCTTCCTAAAAAACCCCAAAACACAGCCAAAGCATTTTATGCATTTGGACTGCATTGTTTCAAGAGACAATTCTCATCCATGGCCTTACCTGACAGTCGTCCACTTTGGTCTTCATCACCCCCTTCATGAACTCCTTCTCCATGGTTGGTGAAACACCAAAACTGTTACCCATGCAGAGGATCTCAGTGCGGCCATCAGGGTACGTAACCTCTACCGAACCGTTCAGAATCACAGACCACGAGTCCAGCTGCACAAAACATAATGATATGAAATATACATTTAACATACAAAAAAGTATTCAATTTTCTAAACTATTTTCTAGCTTAAATAAAAAAAAACTCCATAACATTCCATCATTTTACCAAAATTAAAGAAATAATAATAAAATAAATATCACTTCTGTAACCACTGAACAGGGTCACAGTGGATCTGGAGCTATTTGAAAACTCATCATCGTAATTTACAAAACATCATAATTTCCAAAGGACATATCCACTTCATTTTGTCAACAGATGAAACAATGCCACAGTGACCGGGGTGGAACCCACACTAGCTGTGTCAACAGGTTGTTCTTTAAAGTATTTTTAGCCCAAGAAATGGTAAGACTGGCTTTATTCTCATGCTACACATTCCCCTGCCAACTAACTCAATCTGTTAATAATTAACACCTCTAGATAAACAACAACAACAACAACAACAAAAATTGGGTTTAAGATGATCCAAAACAGGTCAGAGAAGCATTAATCATAACTACTCATAGAGAGGCACAAATGAGGCCATCTCAAAAGCAAAGTATGATCTGAAGCTGAGGTCTTAAAACAGTAAACTAATCTAGACCAGTCAAAGACCTGACTGTAAACCCTTATTTAAGAGAAAAAGAAAGAAAAAGTGGTTATTTATTCATTCATTTTTTATTTAATGTTCAGCTTAATAAGCAAAGTAAAGAAAAAGATCTGAGGTACTTAAAACCACTGTCCAAAACTAATTTCGTAATTGAAAGCATATAAAGTCACATGTTAATATAAATCAAACAGGAAATGCTGTATTGAAACTGAATGAGCAATTTGTGCCTGAAAACTTACTAGTGGGTCTGATTTGAAGCAGCTATTCAGGGACACATGGATTAAGCCTCTTCTAGGACAACATGAAAGACTAATAACTTCTAGGAAGCTTAAGTTGGTGCAACTAGTTATTAAGAAGGCAATTAATTTGTCACAAAAAGGATAGGGGTGTTGGATAACTATGTGCTTGAATGTTCTTGAAAAGAAATGTTGTTTTTGTGTTTAATGATCTGAAATAAATATGAAATGACTAAGGTAATTAGAAAGGGGTCAATTACTTTATGTTCTTGTATATGGTGTTATATCTTTTGCAAGTGTATTGCTCATACATTTAACCTGTCCTCTGTTTAAAACTATTTCAACCAATGAATGGGTTTACTAAATGGGCCAGTGAAGGATAAGTGGTTAATGTACTGGACTATTGATTAGATGGTTATTATTTAAGCCCCACCACTGGGCTCTTAATCAAGATACTTTGGTTGGATTAAATCATGTATCATTAGTAAGTTGCTTTAAATCAGCGGTCCCCAACCTTTTTTGCACCACGGACCGGTTTCATATAAGATATAATTTCACGGACCGGCAGGGGAGGAAGGATTTGCTCAAAAACCCCCACCTAGGGGTGACATGAGACAATAACACCCAAAATAGAAGCAGTGAAAACAGGTTTTCTAGCGATCTCTAATTATTTATTCTTTCTGTGCGGCCCGGTAATAAATAGCCTGCGGCCTGGTGGTTGGGGACCACTGCTTTACATAATAATAATTTTTGCCAAATGCATAACTGCAAAGAAATAAATATAAATGAAAATGACTATTTTATAATTAGGCAGGTCAGATAAGTAGAATTTAAGTCAAATGTGTTTCTGTTTTGTTTTTGTAAACAAAGGGACAGCAAAATTCCTAAATTGTCCATATTAATCAAAAGCTACATATATGGTTGTAATAATTTGGTGCTTATCATATCTGAAATTCCAGTGCATTGGTGATTGAGACTGACCTCCTCGCCATCATTAAGGACGATGGTTCCAGCCCGCTCAACCACGGCGAACACCATGACCGCACACAGCTCCCTCCTTACGGACATGGTCATGTTGGCAAAGGCTGGCAGCTGGTGCATGAACTCCAGTAATTGCTCTGTGGAAAATGGCAGTGAGTATTGCAAGCGTGTTAAAAAGACAATGCAGGAATGAAAGACAAAGGAAAACAGACAAACGAGGGAAATGTGGGCCATTTATCACTCAGATCAGAACATACAGCTTGACTTCTCAAGACGTAATGGGAACACAAAGCCTGCTACAACAGAAAATGACAGGATTGTGTTTTATTTATATGCATTAACATAATTATTGTAGGTGGCTTCTACTACACAGTTTATTGACCTGAGTAGGAGTTTGCTATCCAAAACTTTATTGCACACATGCCATTTTTACTCATTAATCTACACTTTATGACAAAGTGAATTTTTATTTATTTATTTATTTATTTTTTCAAAACTAAATTAACTGAAATCTCTTATTCAGAGAAGAATTAAAACCCTAGCACCTCAAATTGTGGTCAGGTGCATCATGTTCGCTCTATTCTCAAATGTGTCTAGATTTAGATCTAGACACTGTATTTAGGGCTTTGTGTGTTCCCAGGACCACACATGTCTCAATAATTTTTAAAGGGAAGAAGACTGACACAACAGTGAATCTTTCTAGAGTTGTCGTCTGACCAAATTGGGCATCTGCCAATGTAGGGGTGCAAACTTGGTTAGACATAGCCAAGAAGACTGGCACTCTATAGCTGTAGGTTCTGCTAAAGAAGCACTTAATAAAGTATATAATAAAGGGTCTAAATACTTGTGAAATGTCTTCACTTTATCATCGTGGGTGATTTGTGTAGATCGATGGGTTATCTGGCAATTATATTTATTCAAAAACAACTCAATAAAGTGTACAAAAAGCCAGGGGGTCTGAATCCACTGTACATCGAACAAGCCATGACTCTATGTTCCAAGCCAGTGATCCACCCACCCATCTTCCCTAAATAATTTCCAATTCCATTGCACTCACAGCACCTACACTGGAGTACGAGGACCTCAGGCTAAGAGACTCCTCTTCTAACATTAAGTAAAGCTGTTGCTAACATTTTTAATGAACATCAACACAATCCTACAGACAGGTTTAACACGAACAGAGGAACTCTGTGAACTCTTATGTCAGGCTCTGTAATCCACTTGTATCAGCATCTAAATCGGACAGGAGTCACAGTTACATCAGCAAAAATGTGAATTTCAACTCAGCCGTCCCTTGCTTAGACATGACCAGTTACATCTGTAAAGTGCCTGACCAGGCCAGCAACACTGCTGAGACTTAAATCTTGGTTTTCATGATGGTGTATTAGACTGTTAAATTGGACATCCCATTCCAAATCATTTCATAACAATGGAGGCCTTTTTTGCAGCTATAACAGCCTCTTCTCTTCTGTAAAGGCTTTCCACAAGATTTGCACAAGTGTGTTTGTGGAAATTTGTGCTTAGCATTTGAGCATTTGAGTAATTTTTAAGGTCAGGCACTGATCTTGGACGGAAAGTACCTTCCCTAAACTGTTCACACAGTTTAAAGCATATACTTTCTTTTATAGAATAGATTTTATATACCTCTTAGCAATGGGTGTGGCCGTCTACATACTTGTTAATTGACTGTAAAGCATCAAATGTTGGTGGGCAAGTGCATTAGACCGCTGTCCCAAGCGAGCCCACATGGCATAGCTTTTCTGAAAATAAATACTTTGTTTAAAGCTTCAGGAATTACTGTTATTTAGAATCAGTGTTAGCTGCACCAGTAGGTTGCGAAAAAAAACTGTCATTTTCTTTAGTTTGCTTGGTGTGTCCAATAAATCAAGTCCAGCTCATATCAAAGCTTCATAAAGCTGACAGGGGCTGGTGTGTGTTGCACGTGTTTGTGTTATCCCCTCCTGCCCACGGCATGTCTGGGTAATGGCTGCTCTGTGTTAGGAATGTCAGTGCTAAAGCGAAGCGTGAAGAGATGGCCAGTGAATCAAAGTTTTATGTGCTTGGGGAAGCCCTGTCACGTGAGTGACCTAGAAAAATACTGCATCCCCCCTCCTCGCTGCTTCCCTCATTCAACCTCTAACCATCAAACCCTGTACTAAACCACACTGGCAAGTCTGTGCCATTATTTATTAACTGTTTTGGTTTATTTACTTTATCTTGCACCTATTATTCTTGTTACTCCTTAAATGATTCTTTTATCACATTCATACAATCATGACCTTACTGACTAAACAGTTTTATAGCAAGTTGGACAATGTATTTTTTTCTTAGGCTGATTCTTTAAAAGACAAACTCAACTATTCTAATTCCCTGAATAATGTACATAAATTAATAAAATACAAATGTCTTACCTATATCATCATCTGTACGGTCCATGGGGTCTTTCTCCAGGCAGTCACGGACAATGTCTCGGCTCATGAGCGGATCTGAGGCACGTTCGATGTCTTCCTCATCGTCGTCCTCCTCAGAGTCGACTGCGGTCTCGGGAAGACCACTCAGGTCCATGTCGCCAGGCTCACTTTCTGTGGCCTGAAAATTAATAAATAAATATGGTTATAAAGTTGTTTGTTTGTTTATTAAGATTTTAACGTCCCACGATGCGATGTGATTCAAGATACTGGGTTCATGATACAATTTTTTCCTGATCTTTTAAACAAAATGAAATTGAAGACAAATTATGACAGTTTCCTTTTATTGTTTCTCTTTAAAAAAATCAAATTAAAATACTGTATTTGTGCTTATCTTTTATTTATCTAAATAATGAATGCCCTTTTATTTCTAAGGTACAAACTATGCAAAACAATGCTGCACATTTCCTTTTTTGAGTAAAAAAAACTGAAATTAAATAAATCCCACATTAAATAAATAAATGAATAATACAAATAAAGAAAGTATCCTCATATAAATAAATTTGGCTGGAAAATTCCGAACCTGGCAACCATGTAGTGACGTCAACCAGGCGAGGTGAATAGCGCCAGTTCCCTCTGCTGTTTAAAGTGAATATCAATTCATCATACATGTAAACCGAATACATGTGAATCAATTTTTAACTGTCTTGTGGTGCATCGTTACATCCCTAGTAGTTACTGGTTACACAAGATTCATCACTTCACAAGGTTATATCGACACAGTCATGGACGATTTAGTATCTCCAATTCACCTCACTTGCATGTCTTTGGACTGTGGGAGGAAACCGGAGCTATAAAGTAAAGTAATAGCAAAAACTGAAGCCTAAATACAGAATGTTTACAATTGGTGACAAATAGTGTTGCAACCCCCTGGAATATGCGTCTCGTTTTTAGGCTTCTGTTATTAAAAATAAAGCATAGTTTATACACAACTTTTGCAATAGCTAGCCTAGACTAACTAATAATCTAGTTAGAGATCCAGCTAGCTTCATGAGACCAGCCCTGCTAATTTAGCTACACTTAGACATCTACTATAAATTAATCCTGGCGAAGACTATTCATTTTTCATTAATTACAATACAAAAATGACATTATAATGGCCGTGTTGTTCTCTTTTTTGCCCAGCTGTAACAACAAATATTGGATTGAACAGAAAAGCAAAGAGAGAGAGAGAAACTATAATCAATAGTTTAAACCTACAATCTACAATAACACAATACCAGGCAATCAATCAAACATGAGTTACAGGAGTAATTAAAACAGACCTTCCTTTAAACCTCACATCAAATCTATTCATTACTGTCATATACCAGGTAATCAAACAAACATAGGTTCAAGCTTCTACAATGTATTGAATGAATGGTCAGAATACTTTAATAAATTACAGATATCAATTTTTATTTTGAGAAACTTGATGGTCTTCCCTCATTCAACCTCTAACCATCCAACCCTGTCCTAAACCACACCGGCAAGCCTGTGCCATTATTTATGAACTGGGAGGTTTGTGGGAAGGAAAAACAGTTTGGGTTAAAAAATATTTACTTTAACTTATACGTATTATTCTTATTACTACTTAATTCATTCATATATCACATTCATACAAACATGCCCTTACTGACTAAACCAGGGGTGGGCAAACTTTTCGGCTCAAGGGCCACACTGGGTTTTAAAAATTGACACCGGGTGGGTGTGGGGGTTTGGAACTAATATAAATTCACATCACATCAAATATATGTATTACTTTCATTTACCAGGCAATCAATGAAACATGAGTTCAAGCTTCTACAATGTATTGAATGAATGGTCAGAATACTTATAAATTACAGATATTAAATATTTATTTTAAAAAACGTGATGAACTAAAATATCTGCTGTATTTTTGATATTTAATTACCTAAAAAAACTAGCATTATGGAGATGTTATTCAGACTGTAGAAGTTAAATACAATTTAAGGGTAAATAAATAAGAATTAAAAAAGACTACTTAATAATATATTTTTAATGTGTTCAAATCTTCTACCTGCTCTACCTTAATGGCTAAATGAATAAAATATATAAAAATAAATAATTTGCCAATCCACCATGTAAACTCATGAAATGCCATCTATGCCACAACCTTATGCCACAACCTTTAATAAAAAATAAAAAAAAGCTTACGACACACTGCTGCATTTTTGTAATGCATCAAACATAACAGCAATTACAGTCCATGCTATCAGGCAATCAATCAAACATGAGTTACAAAAGTCATTAAAACAGACCTTCCCTTAAACATCACATCAAATCTATTCATTGCTATCATTAAAAAAGGTTCAAGTGGTTCACGTCTGGCACCTTTGTGGGTGAGAGACATCACAAGTCATCATAATGCCACACAAGAAGAAGCAGAAGACCAAGATCACTGATGACAGCTGTTCCAAACAAAGGGCTCAGTACTCACTATTCAGTGTTGTTGCAGGTAAGCAGGCCACTCAGCTCATCACAGAAGACACTAACTGAGGCACTGTCCACCTAAAATGACCCTCCCGGCAATTCACTGTGGTCCAAGCGTCCATAAAAATCTACTCCTATCCTCATTCTCATAAACCCGACTGCTCAGAGAGTTTAATTTTTTAGCCTCATTGTATGTCACTTCTCCTCAAGTGACGTCCGAACGACTCATTAAATATTAAAGCATGCTGGTGTTAAGGACCACTCAGAGTCCATAAGTGGGAGGATCTTTAAGGCAGAGGTGGGAATTATGGGAGGCAAACATGCAAACAGTCCAAATCTTGGGTAAATAAACATTACAATTTCATAGAAAGAAACCTAGAATATATTTAGCTAAGAAATTGTGAGGACAAAGTTAGGAAATTCTCTGCAATGAACAATCAATAAAACTAGAAATTTAACTTGACTGAAAGTCTTAACTTAAACACAATATCGAACAATTTTTTAGTCTCAGTCTGAGGAATGAGGGTTATTTTGGGGATATGGGCTGAGAATAGAATCGCCAGACAGGAGGAAGGGGAGAGAAAGGCCAATGAGAAGGTATTTGGGTGTGGTGAGGGAGGACATGCAGGTGGTGGGGAGACAGAGGAGGATGCTCAGAACAGGGCTAGATGGAGATAAATGATCCCTACCCTAACGGGAACAGCCAAAATCAGAAAAAGAAGAAGAAAGCTAAGGAATCAGTGTAATCAAACAGTGGCAGGGTATAGATCAGGGCATGGATACAAAACAGTATATAATGATTTGTCCAGGATGAAATGAAAGAAGCTTAGCACAGGCCGCTCAGGTGGCGCAGCGGTAAAAAGTATGCGAGCACACCAGAGTTGGGGTTTCGAATACATCGTATCGAATCTCAGCTCTGCCTTGCGACTGGGCTGGGTGGCTGCATGAACAACGATTGGCTGTCGATCTTGAACCTTATTTAAAGTTGGCCATTCAGCCGGGCCATTCATCTGGGAAAGACATTGGCCAAGGGGGTGGGGGAGAACTCAAAAGTCATTCCAAAGGAGCAACAAAAATCCTATGCAAACCTCTTGTGCCTCTCAGCAACAAGGACAGGAAAATAGCCAAATACAGAAACATCCAAACTCAGTCTGGGACAACATGATAGTAATGCAAAAGCATACACCCAAAACAACACTGGAGTGGCTTCAAGGCAAGTTCCTGAATGCCAGTCAGTGGCCTATTTAAGGTTTATTCATTTATTTATTTATTTATTAAGATTTTAACGTCATGTTTTACACACTTTGGTTACATTCATGACAGAACACATTACTGGTTACACAAGGTTCATCAGTTCAAGTCTTTAATGTCAAACACAGTCATGGACAATTTTGTATCTCCAATTCACCTCACTTGAATGTGTTTGGACTGTGGGAGGAAACCGGAGCTCCCGGAGGAAACCCATACAGACACAGAGAGAACATGGAAACTACACACAGAAAGGACCCGGACCACTTCACCTGGGACCTTCTTGCTGTGAGGCGACAGTGCTACCCACTGACCCGCCATGCCACTGCCTAGTTAAAGACCAATAACATCTATGAAGAGACGTGAAGAGGGCAGTTTACAAATACTGTATGTATAGAATAAATGTTCAGAATACTTTTATTAAAATATATTATAATATATAAAATTATACTTTTTTTAAAAATATCTGGTGTATTTTTGAAATTTCATTAGCTGAGAACTAGCACTGCTACAGTCATTATGGATACTGCAGAAGTTAAATACAATTTTGGGTAAATAAATATTAATTAAAATATATAAAATAAAATAAAAAAATATAAATTATTTTAATTAAATAAAATATTACATAAATAAATAAAAATATTATAATAATATAATTTTATATCATTAAATAAAATATATTTAATAATATGTTTTAATGTGTTCAAATTTTCTACCTGCTCCACCTAAACAGGTAATATTTTCAGTAATATTTCCAGTAATAAGTTAAAATAAATAAATAAAATATATAAAAGATAAATTATGTGCCAATCCACCTATGGCACTTTACCAAGATGTAAACTAGGGAAAAAAAACATCTATGGCAATTTAACAATAGACTTTATGCCACAACCTGTAATCAGAAAAAAGCTTATAGCACATTGTAATGCATCAAAAATAGCAGCAATTACAGTCCATGCTGTTTAACTAGACAACTACATAATGCTTTTGGGTTTATTTAATTTATCATCCTGGCTGATTTCCACCAATCTGTAACTCGACCACAATGAGTGATGTATGCTGAGCAGCCGGAGAAAAGTTTATCATGAAAACCATTAAGAGCTAATCTGGGAAAAACGTCCGTGGGTGCTGCAAATCCCCGCCTCGACGATAAAGACCCAATCTATTTTCCAACTGCTGAGTGCGAATCACAGCGCTGTTCGGACAGCTCGGATGAGCGCGAATTGAGCATTAATAATTCAGCCGAGCTATTTTTGGATCAATGCTTTCAAGCCTCTGAAGAACCTGTGCCATGTTTTATTTAAATGCAAAAAGGCAGCCATGTTGCCAGCTTTGATGATGAGGATACAGGATTTTTTCTACAAGAAGGGGTAGATAGTAGAGCAGAAAATCATTGTGATGTAACTTTGCTGGTGCACAAAAGCCTCATTTAAACCTGGCTTTAACCTGCACCTTGGAATGGTGAACAAACACATAACGCCATTTACATCTGGCATGTGCCTGTCTTAAGTCTCAGTTGATTGGTTGCCAAATCATGACAAAAGCAGCCCAGAGTCACTTCAAGATAAGTCTAAAACAGCACACATTTACAAAATAATACAAAACCACTACAAAACTAGAAATGTCAGTAACATGGATGTGAATGATTAACCAGTGAACCGAAAGCGGAAAAGAAGTCATTTTTTAATTATTTAAAAATGTTATTTTTGGGCACTCAAGTCTCTAGTTGAATCTCAGCCAAGCCACCGACCTAGCCGGCCATCCACACAAACACAACTGGTGTGTTTAAGCGAGAGAAGTCAAACAAGGCCATGAAGCCTAGTGTGGTAATCCGACTCTCCTTGATCAAATCAGGTATTAAGAAAGCTGCAGCGGATTCACAGTTGGGAATTGGAAAATACAAGATTGGGAGATAAAGCGGGTAAGAGGAAGGTAAAAAAAAAGGGTTTATATATATATATATACAGTGTATCACAAAAGTGAGTACACCCCTCACATTTCTGCAAATATTTTATTATATCTTTTCATGGGACAACACTATAGAAATAAAACTTGGATATAACTTAGAGTAGTCAGTGTACAACTTGTATAGCAGTGTAGATTTACTGTCTTCTAAAAATAACTCAACACACAGCCATTAATGTCTAAATAGCTGCAACATAAGTGAGTACACCCCACAGTGAACATGTCCAAATTGTGCCCAAAGTGTCAATATTTTGTGTGACCACCATTATTATCACTGCCTTAACCCTCCTGGGCATGGAATTCACCAGAGCTGCACAGGTTGCTACTGGAATCCTCTTCCACTCCTCCATGATGACATCACGGAGCTGGTGGATGTTAGACACCTTGAACTCCTCCACCTTCCACTTGAGGATGCGCCACAGGTGCTCAATTGGGTTTAGTCCATCACCTTTACCTTCAGCTTCCTCAGCAAGGCAGTTGTCATCTTGGAGGTTGTGTTTGGGGTCGTTATCCTGTTGGAAAACTGCCATGAGGCCCAGTTTTCGAAGGGAGGGGATCATGCTCTGTTTCAGAATGTCACAGTACATGTTGGAATTCATGTTTCCCTCAATGAACTGCAGCTCCCCAGTGCCAGCAACACTCATGCAGCCCAAGACCATGATGCTACCACCACCATGCTTGACTGTAGGCAAGATACAGTTGTCTTGGTACTTCTCACCAGGGCGCCGCCACACATGCTGGACACCATCTGAGCCAAACAAGTTTATCTTGGTCTCGTCAGACCACAGGGCATTCCAGTAATCCATGTTCTTGGACTGCTTGTCTTCAGCAAACTGTTTGCGGGCTTTCTTGTGCGTCAGCTTCCTTCTGGGATGACGACCATGCAGACCGAGTTGATGCAGTGTGCGGCGTATGGTCTTAGCACTGACAGGCTGACCTCCCATGTCTTCAACCTCTGCAGCAATGCTGGCAGCACTCATGTGTCTATTTTTTAAAGCCAACCTCTGGATATGACGCCGAACACGTGGACTCAACTTCTTTGGTCGACCCTGGCGAAGCCTGTTCCGAGTGGAACCTGTCCTGGAAAACCGCTGTATGACCTTGGCCACCATGCTGTAGCTCAGTTTCAGGGTGTTAGCAATCTTCTTATAGCCCAGGCCATCTTTGTGGAGAGCAACAATTCTATTTCTCACATCCTCAGAGAGTTCTTTGCCATGAGGTGCCATGTTTAATATCCAGTGGCCAGTATGAGAGAATTGTACCCAAAACACCTAATTTAACAGCCCTGCTCCCCATTTACACCTGGGACCTTGACACATGACACCAGGGAGGGACAACGACACATTTGGGCACAATTTGGACATGTTCACTGTGGGGTGTACTCACTTATGTTGCCAGCTATTTAGACATTAATGGCTGTGTGTTGAGTTATTTTCAGAAGACAGTAAATCTACACTGCTATACAAGCTGTACACTGACTACTCTAAGTTATATCCAAGTTTCATGTCTATAGTGTTGTCCCATGAAAAGATATAATGAAATATTTGCAGAAATGTGAGGGGTGTACTCACTTTTGTGATAGACTGTATATATATACAGTGGGGGAAATAAGTATTTGATCCCCTGCTGATTTTGTAAGTTTACCCCCTTACAAAGACTTAAACAGTCTATAATTTTTATGGAAGGTTTATTTTAACAGAGAGAGACAGAATATCAACAAAAAATCCAGAAAAAAAACATTAAATAAAAGTTATAAATTAATTTGTATTTAATTAAGGGAAATAAGTATTTGATCCCCTACCAACCAGCAAGAATTCTGACCCCCACAGACCGGTTATGTGCCCATGAGGCACACAAATTAGTCCTGTCCCTGTATAAAAGACTCCTGTCACAGAATCAGTTTCTTCCGTTCAAATCTCTCGACCACCATGGGCAAGACCAAAGAGCTATCAAAGGACGTCAGGGACAAGATTGTAGACCTGCACAAGGCTGGAATGAGCTACAAGACCATCAGCAAGAAGCTTGGTGAGAAAGAGACCACTGTCGGTGCGATAATTCAAAAATGGAAGAAATACAAGATCACAGTCAATCACCCTCACTCTGGAGCTCCATGCAAGATCTCACCTGGTGGGGTAAGAATGATTCTGAGAAAGGTGAGGTCAGTCCAGAATTACACGGGAGGAGCTTGTCAATGATCTCAAGGGAGCTGGGAGCAGAGAAATGCTGGATTTGACCCCAAGAACACCATTCCCACCGGGCATTTCTTTGCCTCCAAACACGGCGAGTGGAGTTGATGCCAAAGAGCTCAATTTTGGTCTCATCTGACCATATCACATTCTCCCAAGCTTTCTCTGAATCATTCAGGTGTTCATTGGCAAACTTCAGACGGGCCTGTACATGAGCCTTCTTGAACAAAGGGACTTTGCGGGCACTGCAGGATCTCAATCCATTACGGTGAAGTGTGTTACTAATGGTTTTCTTACTAAAATTACTTTCTTACTAATTACTAATGGTGCTCCCAGCTCCCTTTGTAAGGGGGTAAACTTACAAAATCAGCAGGGGATCAAATACTTATTTCCCCCACTGTGTATATACAGGTCCTTCTCAAAAAATTAGCATATTGTGATAAAGTTCATTATTTTCCATAATGTAATGATAAAAATTAAACTTTCATATATTTTAGATTCATTGCACACCAACTGAAATATTTCAGGTCTTTTATTGTTTTAATACTGATGATTTTGGCATACAGCTCATGAAAACCCAAAATTCCTATCTCAAAAAATTAGCATATTTCATCCGACCAATAAAAGAAAAGTGTTTTTAATACAAAAAAAGTCAACCTTCAAATAATTATGTTCAGTTATGCACTCAATACTTGGTCGGGAATCCTTTTGCAGAAATGACTGCTTCAATGCGGCGTGGCATGGAGGCAATCAGCCTGTGGCACTGCTGAGGTGTTATGGAGGCCCAGGATGCTTCGATAGCGGCCTTAAGCTCATCCAGAGTGTTGGGTCTTGTGTCTCTCAACTTTCTCTTCACAATATCCCACAGATTCTCTATGGGGTTCAGGTCAGGAGAGTTGGCAGGCCAATTGAGCACAGTAATACCATGGTCAGTAAACCATTCACCAGTGGTTTTGGCACTGTAAGCAGGTGCCAGGTCGTGCTGAAAAATGAAATCTTCATCTCCATAAAGCTTTTCAGCAGATGGAAGCATGAAGTGCTCCAAAATCTCCTGATAGCTAGCTGCATTGACCCTGCCCTTGATAAAACACAGTGGACCAACACCAGCAGCTGACATGGCACCCCAGACCATCACTGACTGTGGGTACTTGACACTGGACTTCAGGCATTTTGGCATTTCCTTCTCCCCAGTCTTCCTCCAGACTCTGGCACCTTGATTTCCGAAAACAGTACTTTGGACCACTGAGCAACAGTCCAGTGCTGCTTCTCTGTAGCCCAGGTCAGGCGCTTCTGCCGCTGTTTCTGGTTCAAAAGTGGCTTGACCTGGGGAATGCGGCACCTGTAGCCCATTTCCTGCACACGCCTGTGCACGGTGGCTCTGGATGTTTCTACTCCAGACTCAGTCCACTGCTTCCGCAGGTCCCCCAAGGTCTGGAATCGGCCCTTCTCCACAATCTTCCTCAGGGTCCGGTCACCTCTTCTCGTTGTGCAGCGTTTTCTGCCACACTTTTTCCTTCCCACAGACTTCCCACTGAGGTGCCTTGATACAGCACTCTGGGAACAGCCTATTCGTTCAGAAATTTCTTTCTGTGTCTTACCCTCTTGCTTGAGGGTGTCAATGATGGCCTTCTGGACAGCAGTCAGGTCGGCAGTCTTACCCATGATTGCAGTTTTGAGTAATGAACCAGGCTGGGAGTTTTTAAAAGCCTCAGGAATCTTTTGCAGGTGTTTAGAGTTAATTCGTTGATTCAGATGATTAGGTTAATAGCTCGTTTAGAGAACCTTTTCATGATATGCTAATTTTTTGAGATAGGAATTTTGGGTTTTCATGAGCTGTATGCCAAAATCATCAGTATTAAAACAATAAAAGACCTGAAATATTTCAGTTGGTGTGCAATGAATCTAAAATATATGAAAGTTTAATTTTTATCATTACATTATGGAAAATAATGAACTTTATCACAATATGCTAATTTTTTGAGAAGGACCTGTATATACGTATATATATCAGTGGCGGCTGCTGGTCTTTCAAAGAGGGGAAGCTCATTGTCAGCTTACATCATAAAATTTGTCAGTTTATTTACACATAAATTCTGCCCTCCGTTCCTTTTACAAGAAAATGGCCTGAAATGGGTTGCATGAAGTGTATTGCTTTGGCAATACGAATGTCCCTATTTGTCATGCCAATAAAGCTTCTTTTGAGTTTGAGTTTGAGATGTGACGGTGTAGCGCTCAAACTAGCTGTCAATCAAAACGGGATTCAGCCTTTCCACTGATCCTCCAATCATCTTGCAGAAGCTCAGCGTCCACACCTGCCCACAGCTCCATTCACCCCCAGAGATGCTCAGCGTCCGGGGGCGGGACAAAATCGAGGCATTTATCCAATGACAGGCGAGTTTCGGAGCATAAAAAAAAAAACCTCAACGCAGTCCCATAGAAGTGAAAAGACGCTCAGCATCTGCGGGCAAATGCATTGACGCTACGGGAATGTATGAGTTAAGTTAAGAAAATCAAGTCGATTTGTGATAATTAGCTGATTCTGAACGAACTCGTCTTCGAGATATACGTGTTCTAACGCATTTGTAGTCAATGAAATGTTAACACAACTGTACATATTTGACCATTTAATTTTGGACATTTTAGGGGAAGCTGAGCTTCCCTTGCAGTCTTAGAGAAATCGCCACTGATATATATATATACGTATATAGATGATAGATAGATAGACAATAGATATGCATACACCTATCAGCCAGAACATTAAAACCACGTCCTTGTTTCTACACTCACTGTCCATTGCATCTGCTTCACTTACCACACAGAAGCACTTTGTATTTGTTCTACAATTACTGACTGTAGTCCATCTGTTTCTCTACATACTTTTCTAGCCTGCTTTCACCCTGTTCTTCAATAGTTAGGACCATCACAGGACCACAACAGAGTAGGTATTATTTAGGTGGTGGATGATCCTCAGCACTGTAGTGACAATGGCATGGTGGTGGTGTGTTAGTGTGTGTTGTGCTGGTATGAGTGGATCAGACACAGCAGCGCTGCTGGAGTTTTTGAATACCATGTCCACTCACTGTCCACTCTATAAGACACTCCTACCTAGTTGGTCACCCTTATCCACTCATACTGGCACAACACACACTAACACACCACCACCATGTCAGTGTCACTGCAGTGCTAAGAATGATCCACCACCCAAATAATACCTACTTTGTAGTGGTCCTGGGAGAGTCCTCACCATTAAAGAACAGCATCAAAGGGGGCTAACAAAGCATGCAGAGAAACAGTTGGACTACAGTCAGTAAGTGCCTCTGTATGGTAAGTGGAGGTGGTTTAAATGTTATGGCTGATCGGTGTGTGTGTGTACTGTATATATATATATATAATAATATGTAACCAATTATGTGAGAAGAATCAGCTAAGTACATGCTCAGTCAGAGGAATGTATTGGATAGTATTAGGGAAGGACAGGTGACAAGTAGGAGCCTGAATCACATAAGGCAATTACATATCTGCTAACGAGCTTTCAACACATGACCATTAGCACAAGACTGATAAGTGAAGACTGTGCTGCAAAAACAAACACACCAACAACGCTCAGACAGACCTCTACACGACAACACACCTCTGATCACTGTACTGATCAGTCATGGACAATTTTGTATCTCTAATTCACCTCACTTGCATGTCTTTAGACTCTGGGAGGAAACTCATACAGACACGGGGAGAACATGCAAACTCGACACAGAAAGGACACGGACCACTCTGCCTGGAAATCAAACCCAAGACCTTCTTGCTGTGAAGCGACAGTGCTACCCACCGAGCCACCGTGCCGCCCTGTTTCGTGTAATTTGTGCTTATAGGCAACTGTTTGTACAGGTGATTTTGGGATCCTTGGCTCCAAGTGATCTTCCTGGCTACACAGATCCTAAAATTCTACAATGCTTATTGTGAGAAATATACAGAAGCTACCATGATGTTCTCATCGTCAGGCTTTTGTCGTGAGTGCAGTCAAACTAGTCCTATTTTTATAAGCATAAAGGTAGGGGACCAGCCAAAATCAATCAGTAACAAAATATTAGAAGACTAAATTACAACTTTCTACACTTCCAAATCAATATTTATTTATTCATTAGGATTTTAACGTCATGTTTTACACACTTACATTCATGACAGAAAAGGTAGTCCAAATCAATAATTCATATGTAGTTATGTGTACTTCTGACGTGGCAGATTCAATAAAATCGACAATGAATGTATTAAAGAGTGTACAAAATGTACAAAGAAAGTGATTATAAGCTTTTCAAATATAAAAAGCCCACTTAAAGCACACACTACTGTGTGTGAGGGCGGACAATGTTATCTTACAAAGAGGATTATGAAGTAGGTACGGTTTAGAGGTTTCAGGTTAGAGCTGAACCTCACAGGAAGCATTATGAAGTGTGTCTGCAGGGGTAAGAGGGGGTTGTTACCTGGTAGATGTCAGACAGGCTGCTGCTCCCAGAATCACTTGTGATGCTACATCCTGACAGACTGGACGAGACGTGGGTCACCTGTGGGTGGATCCCGTCAGCCAGGTGCAGCCTGCTGAAGTCTGCTGGGAGCTGAGAAGAAAGAAAAGAGGTTCCCAATCACATGTACTGAATATACATAGTATCTTTACTGGTGGACCCTATGCAGTGCATTAAAGTAAACTGTAGAAACCAGTTGGGATGTGGCCCACACTACATTTACATTTTCGACATTTGGCAGAAGCTTTTATCCAAAGCGACATACAGTATATTGTCTAAGCAATTGAGGGTTAAAGGCCTTGCTTAAAGGCCCAACAATTGCAACCTGGCAGTGGTGAGGTTTGAACCAGCAACTTTTCGATTACTAGTCCAGTACCTTAATCTCTAGGCTACAACTGTTCATTCTATTGTATTGCTGTGTCAACTATTTTCTGAATTGTCCATATACACAGATAAGGCACAACATTATGACCACCTTCCTAATGTGGACAGGGGTAAGCATGGGCACCCTGACTGGGGTGCGGCTATGCAGACCCATACGCAACAAACTGTGATGCACTGTGTATTCTGGCACCTTTCTATCAGAACCAGCATTAACTTCGGCCGGCCTTCGCTCCCCACGTGCATCAATGTCGCCGGTTTACCACTGTTCCTTCCTTGGACCACTTTTGATAGATACTGACCACTGCAGACCGGGAACACCCCACAAGAGCTGCAGTTTAGGAGATGCTCTGACCCAGCGTCTAGCCATCACAATTTGGCCCTTGTCAAACTCGCTCAAATCCTCACGCTTGCCTATTTGTCCTGCTTCTAACACATCAACTTTGAGGATAAAATGTTCACTTGCTGCCTAATATATCCCACCCACTAACAGATGCCATGATGAAGAGATAATCAGTGTTATTCACTTCACCTGTCAGTGGTCATAATGTTACGCCTCGTCGGTGTATATTCCACAAAGTGCCTTTACTGGTGCACCCTATTTAATGCAATACTAGTGCACTAAAGTATACTGTAGGGAACCATTTGAAATTTGGCCCAGACCACTGTATTGCTGCACTAAAGGGTAAAGATTAAATACTGCAATAATATGCCTTGGCTCGGGCACATGTGAATGCTCAATATACTGTTTAGAATAAAAAAAAGAGAATTCACTAGTGTGGCTACAACAAAAAAACATCTTAGGCTTTTTTACTGTCAAATTTGATTTTGCTGAGTTTTACCAATGTGTACATACTGTACATAAAAAGAGCAACATAAGAGCAGACTGAACCTAAAGAGCAGTGTTGACAACAGACTTCAGATAAGAGCCTCAGAACCAATTTCAGCTAATCTTAAAAGCTAACCATGCACTTCTCAGACTAACCACTCCATTCCAGCCTGAGAGTATCTGTAAGTACGATTTCTTTCAGACGATATTCAAGGTTTTCATTCGGCTGAATATAGCTTTCATATAAAATGCATCAGACCTAATTTCTGCCCCTCTAATCAGAGGCTGCTGCTGGAAATGCAGCCGTTTCTCCTGGGAGATGTCTGAGAAAAAATCTCTCAGCCTCTACAAATACAGAGAGATACAAATAATCACTGTAGAAAGTGTAACATCAAGGTAAAAGAGTCCAAGTTAAAAATGACTACGTAATAAAGCTCAAAGTAAAGAAAATATAATGTTGTGCACACTAGGGCTGTCGCGCTAACCGCAATTTTGAAATATCGCGGTATAGACCAGCCAACCGCAGGGCATGCTGGACAACTGCAACACCGCGATATTCACGTTTTTTCTTTCTTTCTTCTCCTTTTTTTTATTGTTGCAGGTCCATCTTGTTTTATACGCTTACATTCGTGCGTAATAAATGTTAAATAAATTCATAATGAAAATGAGCTAGGAGCGACATTTTCCCGCAACCTGTTCTCATGCGTTGCTGCTGAGTGTCAGGCTTTGTGTTTTAAAATGTAAACAATCGCAACAGGAATTATAGGCAAGTTTATTAATGATTAAATTGAGTTCACACTCAATAAATACTTGTAATTTAGACTATATTTAAACAGCCTTGGCGAACTAAAACACTTAATGACGGTTAATATGGCATTGCAGCCTGCAGATACTCTCTTGCTGGCTTGCTAGAATGATTTAAATGCATTTTTTCGTTGAATAAAAATGTATTGAAACGAATAATAACTTGAAACGTAGTATATATTGTTATGTTAATTATACCTACTAAATAGATGGTTAATAGTGGCGCGATAACCAGGCTAGACTTTCTCTGATCTCTAAAGTCGCATGCAGGTTCAGTACATCTACAGTGTATTAATGCAACGAGCACCATCAGAGAGAGTTTTAGTACCGAGGGGAACATCGCTACCCCACTCAGATCCTCTCTAAAACACATCAGGTGAACATGTTGGTTCGTCTAGCGCGCATGATAACGCAGGTTTAAACTCTTACAGACTTTATTCTTTATTCTATTTTTTTACCATATTTTGATTAGATGTGCATTTAAAATATTTAGCCTAAACACTTTTTTTTTGTTTCACAGTGTATATCTAACCTAGGCTAGAAGCTAATTTAAACCTTTTTTTAATAGAGAAAAGACGCGCATCCCTGCTCTGTTCTGCATTTAACAATAGCCTAAACACGCATTTCATTGGTCTTAAAGCCGTCTCATCTTTGTCATTATAAAGCAATAATATATCGAATCATAGCCTAACAATAAAGCTTGTTTATATAGCTCTTGTTTATATAAAAAAAATGGCGATATAACCGCATACCGCGATATTGAGACAGGCTGAATACCGCAAGGGGAAATTCTGTCACCGCGACAGCCCTACGTAATTTACTGCTGCCCCACCTGAGGCAGAAAGAAGAAAGGTTCCCAATCACATGTATTGTATAAAACAAATCATGTACAGTAAAAACAGATTCTTTCAATCTTTCTATAATTCCACTGCTGCATTTTCCATGACGAATGGGATAATCTGCCCAAATCCAGGTGTGAAAAAACTTTTGTTGCTGTAATTGGTGCCAACTGGGCTTCTGAAGTACTAAATAAGTACCGAAGTACTGAATTTTAATGCATTTTTGAAAAACAACAATAAAATAAGCAAAAAGTCAAGGGGTCTGAATACTTTCTAAATCCAATGCATATATCCTACATACTATCTTTACTGGTGTACCCTATGTAGTGCATTAAACTAAACTGTAGGATACCATTTGGGATTAGGCCCATACTATTGTATTGCTGTGTTGAATATTTTTCTGAATCAACCGTATACATTCCACATAGTGCACCCTATGTAGTGCAATAGTAGTACACTAAAGTGTACTGTAGGGAACCCTGGATCCCAGTGGTTGTGGGCTAACGCCCTGTATCCCAGTGGTTGTCGACTAACGTAATATACTGCGGCCCCACCTGAGCACCCTAGCATATAATTTATTTAATTAATTGTATACACAGTTACATTTACATCGTCTGCATTTCGCAGATGCTTTTATCCAAATCGACTTACAATTACCATGGAATATAATCTGAGCAATTAAGGATTGAGAGCCTTGCCCAGGGGCCCAACAGTGGTGATTTGGTGGCAGTGGGGCTTGAACTGGCAATCTTCTGATTACTAGTCAAGTACCTTAACCGCTGTATGCACGTTTTAGCAATGGGCGTTGCTTTGTTTTTTTCACAAAATATCGTAAATGAACAATGGTGTTGTGAATCTGTTTGGTGTCAGCATGAAATCTGACTCATATTCATCTTTGTACGTATGAATTTGAATGTAACCTTTTATTTTAACTAAACTGATGAGGATATTTTGCATCATGCTTCATTATAGAGGTAGAAATGCTAAATATCATCTATTGTAAACTACATTAATGTTGTCAGGAAGAGCTTGAATGCTGATTCCATCTCTGTTCTTTCATTAGAATGTTTAGTTAGTGCTTGTTTTGAATTGTTTGGTACTGACATTTTGAATGCTGAACTAGTTCAGCTCACGGTGTTCTTGGTAATCTTACTGTTCTACATCACAGACACTCTATTTAAGCTGTTTTTTAATCAGTAAAGCATGAAGACTTGTTATTATAAAGCTCGGTGATATTCCTTGTTGCTTGATGATGTTTTATTAAGCATATGACATGCAATTAAGCTTTTGTTAGCTTGAAAGCTAAATTACTGTACAATTTGATTTCTGGACTGCTTAGAACAAGATGAAAGAAGCAGCCATTACTACTTCACTACTTCACAAGTGCAGAAAGTACTAGATGATTTAGAAAAGTGTCTCTTTGTGAATGCTGATTTGCATGTGGATTTTACAGCTCTTTCTTAAAGGCATTTCATTTGCACCAAGAAGTGTTTTAGCAGTGTTTTAATTAAACCTCCAACTTGGAAAGAAGTGTGACTTTCTCAAAATACTTCATGTCATGTGACTATGCTGTCATCACTTTGCGATGTTTGGCTGCACGAATGGATCAGCTTTCTTCAATGCGCTGTGACTCGTGTTGCTTGTAGCAGCCCTGACAATGCAATCCATGTTGTGATTATGTCTATCCAGATTATTTTTGGTCTTCCTAGTCTTCTGAGATCTCCACTGCATCCAATGTTGTCATTTGGGTGCCCAAAGTAATCTGACTAGCAGGACTTTATGTGGTTCAGTAGCTCTGTGTTCTGATGCACTTGTTCTCAAAAGCCTGAATGTGTCTTTCTCCTTCTACATACACCAATCAGACATAACATTATGACTACCTTCCTAATATTGTGTTGGTCCCCCTTTTCCTGCCAAAACAGTAAGTTGTGAGGTGGGTCCTCCATGGATCGGACTTGTTTGTCCAGCACATCCCACAGATGCTCGATTAGCTTGAGATCTGGGGCATTTGAAGGCCAAGTCAACACCTTAAACTCGTTGTTGTGCTCCTTTTTGCTTTGTGGCAGGGCGCATTATCCTGCTGAAAGAGGCCACAGCCATCAGGGTATACCGTGAGGAGTTTTACATTTAGCATTTAGTCGATGATTTTTTCCCCAGAGTGACTTACAACTGTGACCAAGTACAATGCAGTTAACAATTGAGGGTTAAAAGCCTTGCGCAGGGGCCCAACATCAATCTGGAGGTGATGGCAATCTGGAGGTGATGGGGCTCGAACCAACAACCTTCCAATTACTAGACCAGTACAGTATCGGCCAAGCTACCACTATATTGTATACCAATATAGTATTGTACACCAGTCTTAGCATTTCATTGCTGTGAGCAACCTGTTTTATTTATTTCTAAATAAGAGCTTGTTTGACTGTTTTGATTGATTGCCCAGGTGGTACAGTGGGATATTCTGCTAGTGCACCAGCGTTGAGATTCTGAACTCCACGGTTCGAATCTCAGCTCTGCTACCGGTCGGCTGCGTGCCATCTAGCAGGCACAACTGACGGTGCAGTCAAAAATTGGCCATCAAGCCTGCTTGGTGGGAGATGAGCGGATTAATAAAGTGGGTAGGGTCTTCAAACGCTGTTCAAGGACGCTGGTTAGCAGCCTGTGCAGAAGTGGAGGAGCCTTATGTGCAAATCCACCGAGGCATGGGCGAATAAGAAGGGGTCGAGGGACCCGTTCTTATTTGCAGGCAAAAATACAGTCCTCGGATGCAATTGGGATCCCCAGCAGCGGAAGACTAATTGGCTACGCTAAAATAAAAGGAGTAAAAAAAAAAAAAAAAGGGAGAAAATGCATAAATGAATAAGAAAAAAAGCCTGGAAATCTCAGAAAGCAGATCACAGATTTACAAATTGTCACTTGAAGCCAATTGTAACAACACTAGGTGTCAAGATCATCTGTACAAACAATTTTCAGTAAACACAGTTCATGGAACAGTGCACTAATCCATAAAACAGGATGATTCACACTTGTTATGGTTTCTCTAGAATGTCTCATAGCATAAAAGCATCAATCAGATTTTATTCACTGAAAGCATTGAAGCACAATGGGACCATACAGAAGCCCACCAGCCTTTCAACATCTCATTTAGCATCCGTATAATAGCATCAGAATATCAGCATGTATTGAACGAGACATCCACCTCCAGGATTTTTTACAATCTGCATACCAATTTGCCTGTCAGAAACAACATAAGCTGTAAACCTCTACATGAACAACATTTACCATTTACAGAACCCCAACATTCATAACTGGGGTAAAACAAAAGTGGACTACCTCTTTAGACCACAGATATCAGTAACCCTCATATAAGCTATTCAACATCAATCAACACACTAGAAACATTAAGGATTTTTCCCACCATATTCTTTAACAAAACCATAATTTTAGGCAGATATACTGTATATAAGTAATAGAATTTGTAATGCATGTCTAACTTCTTTTTAGCTTAGATTATTTATTCATGTCACTTAGCTAATGTTCTGTGAATATGAACTGTACAGTCCAGCTTCTGAAAAATAGCCAACAGGCTGAGTAGTAAGACTGTGGTGGTCAAACTCGACACACTTTGTATCCTTAAACTTGACGTTTCTCTCAAACTCAATGTGTTCAGCTTAAACAAAAAAAAATTAATTTCAAATTATTAATTAACAGCCGCTTTGTTTAGTAATTGGCCTGAGCAGTGAAATATGAGACGAATATGCATTTGTGTGGAATAACAGTCAAATCTACTCGAAAACGTCCACATATATATGTGCTTAACTGGATTTTTCTCCTGTTTCATTTTTAAACTTGTGTTATAGCTCAGGGTGCTGAGAAATTGTAAGAATCAGCTTTTCCGAGAGAGTAAAAAGCTTAAAAAAAAAGCTTAATGTGACAATGTATTAAAAGAACGACATAGAAACACGAAACTTCTCTTAATTATTATGCTCATAATTTCTCTTCACTAATGACATTCCTTGCTCATTGTTTTAGTACAATAAGTCACGTTAAGCTTTGTGCACTGCCACACTCCATAGGAAATAACAGCCCAGCCAGCACAAAAGCTATTGTCTGAATGGAATACGGTATTCCAAGATCAAGCATCTCCACGATTAAGAAGCATAAAGAAACAATAAAGAAGTAAAAGTAAAGTGCAGGTTTTATTGTATTTTATATTGATTTTTAATTGTTTTTCAATTGTATTTTATATTATATTTGTGTCATTTCCAGTATGAAAGTGTCAAAAACAACTCCATTATTTTACATTAGCCTAAAATAGTATATGCAGTTCCACAAGACCAAGGAACGCATTTACAGGTTTCCCATACATCCTTATGGGAAAAAATACCTTGAAACTCAACGCCTTTTAAACTCGAAGCCACTCCCAGAACCAATTGATGTCAAGTATCAAGGCACCACTGTAAGTTCTGTGAATATGAACAATCCAGCTTTTGAAAAATAGCCAACAGGGTAAGTAGTGAGGTTGTGATGAGGTCAAAAAAATGAGGGTAACTTAAATTTGGGTCACCAGGCAAAACAGTTGATATGACTTTCCAACTCAGATGGAACCAAAACTGAAGTGAGTCAATTGAATTTTGGTCACAGGTTGATAATCTGACCTGCAAATCTATAATGTGTATAAGCAAAGCTGAACCCAAGGACATTATTGACAGTATGTCATGTAGTATGTGCGTCCCCAGTAAACATGCACCATAGGTATGCAGATAAAGTGAGATTAATGAGGACAAATCTTACTAGAGATTCACCACTGACACAAAGTTAATAAGTATATGTAAAACACAATATTTATTTTAGATTAATACTGTCGGTGGGAAAAGTGCTATAGGACCTGATGGAGTTATTCTTAAAATAACTCAGCTAATCAGTCTGTGTGGGTGGTATCTGATCGTTGCGCCCAGGCTGAGGTTGCAGGGGGCATGTTAATTGTGCACGTTTTCATTAGAGTAAGTGTTGGGATGAGGGCAGCAGTCGATCTGCGTATGTCAATAGCAATATCCTCCCTGCATCCATAACCTAACGCAGGGTTCTGCTTCTCACACCTGTGGCCAAGTCATTAGAGAGTAGTTCATTCTCTCACGGCACACTTTAGGTCAAGTTTCAATTAATTGACTTAATACATACTTGAATTTTAGCCTGATTAATAGTTATTGGTCAGCAGAACTCATGTTGAGGGTTCATATGGACCTCATACTTTTAGTTCTTGTGCTTCATTATTTTGCACATTCCGTTTACTCATGATTTTTAATTGCAGCCCTGATGAACGATGTATCAAACTGATCCACGTGTCATCCCAGACCACTTTTTTTGGAATGTAATTTTGTGGGGTAGGAAATGCGGCTTCCATTTCAAGACTCGGCACTGGGCTCAAATCAGAATATCGGCTCTGCCACTCAAATCATTTCATCTACAAATCATTGCATTTTGGGAAACAACAAAAACAACTAAAGCTTTAAACCTTATGAACTACAAAAGCTTAACGTGGATTAATGTACTAAAAGAACGACACAGGAACACTAAACTTCTCTTAATTATTATTGCTCGTAAGTTCTCTCCACTAATGAAATTCCTCGCTCATTGTTTTAGTACAATAAGTCTATATAAATACACTGAAATACAATTAAAAAACAGTTAAAAATCAATATAAAATAAAATAAAACCTGCACGTTACCTTTACTTCTTTATTGTTTCATTATGCTTCTTAATCGTGGAGATGCTTGATCTTGGAATACTGTATTCCATTCAGTAAATGTGCATTAACAGACGGTGCACAAACGGTGAAAAAAATGGTGAAAAGCTATTTTGTCACTACTCATCTGAATGCGCCTTTACTGAATGGAATAAGATCAAGCATCTCCACAATTAAGAAGCATAATGAAACAATAAAGAAGTAAAAGTAAAGTGCAGGTTTTATTGTATTTTTATATTGATTTTTAACTGTTTTTTATTGTATTTTATATTTGTGTTATTTTCAGTGTGTAAGTTTCAAAAACAACCCCATTATTTTACATTAGCCTAAAATATATGCAGTTCCACCGGATCATGGAACGCATTAACAGGTTTCCCATACATCCTTATGTGAAAAAACACCTTGAAACTCAACACCTTTTAAAACCCAACATCAGTCCCAGAACCAATTGATTCAGTGTTTCAAGGTACCACTGTACAATTTATTCAACTGAAGTCAAATAAAGCCAACACGTGAAGAAAATGTGAGTAACTTATGAGCACACGAAATACCCCCACACCCGCCTAAGCCATCCCAAACAACCTTCATAATCATGACTGACAGAAGATCAATTGATTTACAGCACAACAGGCATCTGACTGTACAAACACTGATCTCTTTGTGATGCTGTGCATGTAAAAACAGCAACCAGGCAACATACAAAAACACACTCAGCAGTTTTGTTCAGAACAGCTTATTGCACAATAACACATATGCCCCCCCCCCCCCCCCCCCCAATTCCCCCCAACTTCACACTAAACTACACACTGATGCTGTTAGCTTACAGCCACGTTCATCAAAGTGAAGAGCACACAATCACAGCAGAAGTGTCTACATGACTACGGCATTCTATATTGATTTCAGCTTGACAGTGCAGCAGGAAACAACCATGTATCACTGACATCATTGTAAAACATCTACGGTGTTAAATAGTTGAAGCCAGATCAATATGAAATAAATAAATAAATAATAATACAGTAGAACCTCGATTTAACGGACTAAAAGGGGGGAGAACTGGTCAGTAAAATGCAATTGTCCAAAACAGCTAGGTTTTTTCCAGGGGTGTGAAATATACAAAAACACAGCGCTAAGGTCTACAATTTCATTTACCTTGTGTGGTGGGAATGTTTTCTTTTTGCCATGATCGTGTAGTGTGGAGTCTGAAGCACTGCTGGTGGCTACTGGAGCAGCGCTGGTGCATAACTAAGCACTAGAACTTGCAAAAATCAAGCATAAAACACAGAGAAAAAGGCGAGAACAAAGCGAGTCTCCCGACAAAATAAAGCCTATCACTCATGTTTGTTTGTTTATTAGGATTTTAACATCATGTTTTACACACTTTGGTTACATTCATGACAGACACGGTAGTTTTACACAAGATTCATCAGTTCACAAGGTTATATCGAACACAGTCATGGAAAATTTTGTATCTTTAATTCACCTCACTTGCATGTCTTTGGACTGTGGGAGGAAACCGGAGCACCCGGAAAAAACCCATGCAGACATGGGGAGAACATGCAAACTCCACACAGAAAGGACCCAAACCACCCCACCTGGATATCGAACCCAGGACCTCCTTGCTGTGAGGCGACAGTGCTACCCACTTAGCCACCGTGCCGCCCCTATTACTCATGTAAACAGAGAGATGCGCGCTGGCTAGTGGACAATTACTGAACTACTGGTCTTGATATGCTTCTCGTGCAAATTTTAAACAATCGGACTGGACATTTGGTTTTCCAGATTTTGTCTGTTAAATCCGAAATCCGTTGAAGTGAAGGTCCATTAAAATGAGGTTCCACTGTAGTAATAATAATTTAAACCCAATTAACTGACAGCTGATCTATTTATGTGCTTCCGGACTGGTACTTAATATCTGATCTCGGAAAACAACATTACAATTTTTTTTTATTACATTTTACAGATTTTTTTTTCAATTTCTCAAATCCTTTGATTATAAATCATCACTTTTAGATAAAGCATCATCCAAAACATTAGAACCCCCTCAAAATGTGCATAACAATGCCTATTTCTTAATAACTGTTCATGTCACAGTCAGGGATCTGTCGAGGTAAATGTTGGGCTGATAGTAGTTACTCGTAGTTCACATGTTCAATGCAGCAGATATGGGCAGCACACCTGAGTGAATTTGATGAGGTCTAAATTGTTACGGTCAGAAAGCTGGGTTTAAGTATCTCTGAAAAAGCCAGGGCAGCAGTGGTGAGTACCACCAACAGTGGTTTGAGGAAGGACAAGTCACGAACTGCCAGCAGGTTGTTGGGTGGCCAAGGCTTTATGATAGCAGAAAACATAAAGGCACTGGCATCTGGTACAGACCAACAGAGGGCTACTGTGGTTCTGTATTAAGATCATTTTAATACTGGTAATGAGGTGAATGTGTCCCAATATACAGTACAATGCATCAAACCCTTCTGTGTATGGGGCTGTTTTGAGGGCCAGTTAAAATGTTTTTGTGATTATTCTCCTGTCCACTGTTGAGAATACCTACAGTGAGCATGCAGGCATTAGAACTGGACATAGGAGCACTGATAAATAAATGACTGGTCTGTTCATTGCTGTATTTTTCTTTTATAATTTGGCACCAGGATGCACTGTAGGACCATTCATCTTGCTACAGAACTGAGGGCCTGCTGGTACATGTGCTGGTAGCAGGTATCACACTATAGAACTATATATTTTTTTAAACAATCTTTTTAAAATTCATCTTAAAATAATATACAACAACAAGCATTGTTGTGTTCTACATACAAATGTTTATTAGTATTTTTAATGCACAATCAATTCCTACCCAACACACACTGCCTTTGTCATAAATGTCTAGTTAAATTTAAAGTTGCCTGCTATGTAAAACAACTGGCCTCCAGCTATACATTTACATACTGGTTTATTAGGTCGTTGTATCCGATAAACTAGCACTTACACACACACACAAACACTTCCAGGCAAAGGCTAGGCTGACTGAAGCACATTCACCACCGGGGCTGACAAGAAATCAATTCATTTACATGTCAACATCCTCTCATTCTGTACAGCATTCCAACACTGATCACGTTCTGGTGCTGTGCATGTAAAACACACACACACACACACACACACACAAACACACACACACAAACACACACAAACACACACACAGACACACACACCATGCACACCCTTGACAAAGACACAACTGTTCCATGTATTTTTTTAATTGGTGCTGCCATTCTATCCCAGGTCATATGGGAATGGGGATACTATAAGGCAATTGTAGCCTATCGATTAAGGTACTGGATTAGTAATCATAAGGTAGCTGGTTCAAACCCCACCACTGCCAGGTTGCCACTGTTAGGCCCTTAAGCAAGGCCCTTAACCCTTAATTGCTTAAAAAAACTGTATACTGTAAGCAGCTTTGGATAAAAGCGTCTGCTAAATGCCAAAAATGTAAATGTAAAGAGGGTTAAGTTTAATAAAATAACAGAACGTTTACATTTATGACCAAGGCAGTTGTGACAATGTTGGCGCTCAATTGGCACAGCGGTAAAGTATGCTAGTCCACTACTACTGAGATTCGGGTTCAAATCTCAGCAGTGCTATAGGCCGGTCGAACATCTGCACACACATGACAGGCTAATGTTTGAAGATGGGGTGGCCAAAAAAAGCCTAGTCATTGGGAGGTGCACTTGTCAGTGTGTTCCCAGTGCCGGCCCCAAGCCCAGAGAAAACCAGGAGAGTTAAGACAAAAAAATGTAATACTGTTATAATAACCACAATATAATGATATAATAATGCAGATTGTTAAAATTGTTTATTTTAAACAAAGCATGTTGAGTTCCAATCACCCATTCACAAAAAAGTACAGAAAAAGTTTTTTAAAAAATCATAAAATCATTGGCCATGAGGGTGGCACTGTGGCTCAGTGGGTAGCACTGTCGCCTCATAGCAAAAAGGTCCTGGGTTTGATCCCCAGGCGGGGCGGTCCAGGTCCTTTCTGTGTGGAGTTTGCATGTTCTCCCCGTGTCGTGGGTTTCCTCCAGGAGCTCCGGTTTCCTCCCAAAAACATGCAAGTGAGGTGGAACTGGAGATACAAAATTGTCCATGACTGTGTTTGACATTAAAACTTGTGAAGTGATGAATAACTACCGATTCTGTCATGAATGTAACCAAAGTGTAATCATGACGTTAAGATCCTAATAAATAAATAAATGAATAAAAGGCCATGACATACGTGTTCCCTACAAATGTGTACATTTTTGACTTTTGCTGTAAATAAATACTACACTTTCATTTAACTGTACTAATGAAAAAAACAACATTTGTATTTATTTTTGAGTGTTTGAATAGTCAGTTGTGTATTCTGTACATAAAAGCATACATTTACATACATGTAACTGTACGCTACAAATGTAAAAGTACAACCAGTCACAATCCTAACAATAATCACAGGTCAGGCTTAGGATGAGATTAAACCAAATCAAAGCTGCTCTTGTAGTGTTATGTAGTTTATCCAACACTGTGAAAATACACTGAATGAATGTTTTGTATAGTTTCATTACAGGTTGTTGTCCATGTGTAGGGCTGCATCATTTAAACAATATTTTGTTTCCATGTTTTACACTTTGGTTACATGAATGACAGAACGGTAGTTACTGGTTACACAAGATTCATCAGTTCAAGTTTAATTTCAAACACAGTCATGGACAATTTAGTATCTCTAATTCACCTCACTTGCATGTTTTTGGACTGTGGGAGGAAACCGGAGCTCCCGGAAGAAACCCACACGGACGGGGGAGAACATGCAAACTCCACACAGAAAGGACTGAGAGCCCCGGGCCTTCTTGCTGTGAGGCGACAGTGCTACCCACTTAGCCACCGTGCCGCCGAATAGTATGTAGACGTTTTTGATTCTTCATTTGGCTGATATAAATAAAACTATAAAGCCAGATGTGCAGCATTTAACAGGGGGTTCAGTTAAATAATTACACAAAAACATGTTGTAAAGGAGAATCAGGCGAGTGTTAAGTATAGTATATTAAAGCAATAAGCCACGAGAGGCCGTACGTTACTGTGATTTTAGCACGGGGATGACGTTTTGGCACGACGCGAAGCGGAGTGCCTAAAACTTCTTTCCCCGTGCTAAAATCGTAACAGTAACGTACGGTCTCGAGTGGCTTATTGCTTTTATAAAACGGCGGTCAACATAAAATATAATAAATACAACAATGTTTAATTCATAAATGTATTTATCGTGTATAAACTTACAATAAAGCATTCTTCCGCGACGCAAAATAGTTCGATTAACAGTGTTGCTAGGCAACGTGAGGGCGAAAATAACATTACATTTTTCTTTTCAGTGGCGTATTAATATGGAATGATGTGAGGTTGTCATAGGTGTGAGTTTATCGGGGATTTTACAACGGCTTCGAACGCGGCTCAGCCAATCAGATTTTAGGACCGGAACTATCCGTTTTATAATAGTACCATAGTACCACATTAAGTTTAGTACATTTTACTCTTTCTACAAGAACACATATGACTAGTTTACTAACATAACTGTATCATACACTGTATCTCTTTAATAAACTGTGCTTGGTGCTTCCTGGGCTGAACTAGGTAATAATAATAATATTAAAAATAAACAATTAAACAAAGACATGAACAAGCAAGCTGAGTTTATTTCTGTCAACCTTAAGATGTGATATCTACATTTACATTTTCAGCATTTAGCAGATGCTTTTATCCAAAGCGACTTACATTATACAGTCTAAGCAACTGAGGGTTAAGGGCATTGCTCAAGGGCCCAACAGTGGCAACCTGGCAGTGGTGGGGTTTGAACCAGCAGCCTTCTGCTTACTAGTCCTGTACCTTAACCGCTAGGCTACAACTGCCCTTTTACACAAAGTGGCCTGCAGTGTCATTCAGCACCAATTTAAGGTGCTATAAGGCACACCAAAACACAAGGTTGCCATGAGTTCAATTTTCAACCGGACAGTCCTGCTTTTGGCTTATTACTGTCAAAGTCAGATCTGGATATGCCAGCCTTTCTCAACTGGGGTGCCGTCTGGCCGCCTCAAACATCAAAATTTGTCTCACACGCCCCTTTCCCCATGCTACAACGTCAACGCGGGGGTCAGCACGTGACTGCGTTACCTAATACTGCGCCCCCCCCCGCCCCGCCCCCATTACCGTGCGATGCATTAGGAGAGCGTTGTGTGAAGCACATGAACTAGCATGGAAAGGTTTTTGAAAAGAAAGTCTCCAGAATCAGGTAACGTATTTGTGCGAACTGAGCTTTTCGAGCCTAACTTACATCAAGAACAAGTACAGGGAGCGACTGAGGGCTCTGGACCAGGAGCTCCGTGTCTGCCTCTCATCCATCCCTGCCAGAATAGGGCGATTGTGTTAATCATCCCAGGCATTTCCCATTAAAAGTAAGTCACGTTTACCCCTCTCTCCCTAAATGACACCTTATGGTGTGTGTGCATGTGTGTTAGCAGTCCGAGGGATGCAGAGTGTAAGTTTTTTAATACATTTTAGACTGGAGTGACTTGAGATTTTGCATACTTTTAAAGGGTGCCGTGACTGAAAAAAGGTTGAGAAACACTGGGATATGCCACTGGTGTGTAAATGCAAATGAACATGGTTCACATGAATATTAGATTTCACAGATTCTTAAAGAAAAGTGCCACGTTCACGATAGTCAATAAATAACACTCATAAATTCAATGATGTCTGTGTTTTGACACGCCACGCCCCCTTCTGCGTCCACAGAATTGGTTGGGAGTTTTCCAAACTCAGTTCCCTTAGTAGTGTTTTTAGCTGCTTTAGACTTCAATATCTTGGACATTTTGTCTAACCGATTGCTAATGTAACCGAGCGTCTTTAGAGTAAGAAATAAACCGTACATTGACAAACTATCCGGAGCCTAATACTTTACTGGCTTGTTCTTTTGAGGCACTGCACAGACAGACTACACAGAGAAGATCACGTGTGTAGAGAAGCACACTTTTTCATTGATTATGGAATCCTCAAAGGGACAAAATGCACTCAATATGTAAACACATACATCAAACATTGTTAGCACACTGTATGACTGCTGAATGGACCACGTCATATTGCATATTGTGCCTTGCATGAAAAATGATAAATCGCTAAACACAAACCTAACATTTTGAATTTTACAGCAAATTGCATATTACACGGGAAACGGCGCATTTCACGGTCCGCGACACGATTTTCACAGCCGTAAATTAGGTAGGGGCTTAATCATATGTAATTACATATTCATAATCAACTGGGTAAACTGTGATATAATCATAATCATATCGTCCAGCCCTGTTTATGTGTATCAAATCAGACCAACAGACGATGGTAACACACAAGCACGAATTCTTTCCCTCATCGTTTCATCTCTGAAAGATGATCTGACATATGTGGTGATATGTGATCTGTACAAATCAATTCATGCATGTTACAAATATGGTGGATAAAGGACAAGTTTAAAATGCTGAAACATGACTTTAACACACTTGACTGTCAAAAATCAGCACAAACACAGCTCCACGTAGCCTGACATGCATACACACGACATAGACGCACACACATCAACATCTCCATGACCACCGACACACAGTGCTCATCTATCTTTAGGAAATATGAGTGACATCAATTCAACCAACCATCCATCCATCCATCCATCTGCCCACCATCGCTCCATCCCACCTCACGTAAATCAGGTTAATCCTATCAGTGCTGGTAGAGGGTCGATACTCACAGGGCTTTTATCAGCCTGGCTGGAGACTCCATGGCCGCCACTCACTAATGGCTTCATAATGAAGGCGCAGGAGCGTAGCAAAATTTTTGCATCCTGCTTGTTCTTACACCCTCTCTCTCCTTCCCTCGATCTCGCTCTACATCCAGAACTGGAGATCCTTTCCGGATGCTCCGGCTCTTAGACGGCCCTCTCCGGTTTCATGTCTCGCTCACATCAATACATCAATCCATTACAAAAGCGCAGCAGTGGAGATGCTGGATTCAAGATGCTGATAGAATGAAATGACGCTGGATGAGAGATGCTAGTTGATAGTATGACCGAGCATCCAGAACGCTGGAGGTAATTAGCTGAATCTTCACCACCAATCAGAGCATAGCAAAAGTGGGAGGAAAAAAGCAAAAAGAAAAATGGCTGACATCACTTTCACTCACACTCGCGCCCTCCCCTTTTTTCAATTTTGCTCTTCTGCACTCGTTCTTTCTCTCTCTTCCGCCACACACTCGCGTTTACGCACCATTAGGTCAGGTGACGAACCAACAGCCAGCCTTAAGCATCCAGGTTGCCTTCATTAAGCACTCCTGCTTCATTTGGGACTGATGACTGAGTGACTGAGTGAGCGTGCACCCGTGCTTGACTGGATCTGTGTGTGTGTGTGTGTGTGTTTATGAGGGAACATGGGGAGGTTCCTATTTCAATGCCCCCCTCCTTTCACACTCGGTGATGCTGCGAGAGTCGCCGCTGGTGCCTACTATTCCACGCTCATACACAGAGAGGATGAGAGGGGAGGGCAAATGCATAACAGGAGTGAAGACAGGAATAGAATGGATGACAAAAAAGAGAAGGAAGCAATGAAGAGGGAGAATTTGAGAAAAGAGAGAGAGCTAGAATAAAGGACGTTGAGAGAGAACGATGTGAAGGATGAGTACACTTAGCCCTGCAAGAGTAATGTCATTATCGCGCTTCCCGACGAACACCACCCGGGCTGCAGGCAGTTGGCATGGCAACCACGGAGGAGAGCCATTTTCTGGACTGACTGGATGGAAAGAAAGGAATAGAGAGAATCGCTGAAAGAAAAAACGAGAGATACTTAAAGTGAAAGACAGTGAGATGACGAAGAAGAGCGATTCAAAAGAGCAGAAAAACACGAAGTCAGATTTAGACAATAAAACACAGTACACAAACAATTATAAGTGTAAATATTTAACACTCATATAACCATTGTAAAATGTTAACTCAACATAACCAGTCATATCTACCTCACTCGTATTAAATCTTATCAGCAATGTAAAGCAGTCTCTGTAAAGTTTCTACAGGAACACAATCATAACAGCTAAAAACATACAGTACCATTTCCATGTCTCTAGGACTGCACTACAATGAAAGTCATCATCCTAAAATAGAGAAAACTTGGAACAATGGTAGTGGTGGTTGTCCTGATAAAAATAGAAGAACAAATTCCAGGGGCTCAGCAAAACAAAAGATCTAAAATAATAATAATAATAACAATAATAACAATAATAATAATAACATTATTGATAATAAAATGGTCCAGTCACTTGTAATCTCACAGTTGGACTACTGCAACTCCCTCCTGGCAGGTGCTCCTATGTCCACTATTATACCCTTGCAGCTCATTCAAAATGCAGCTGCCCGTCTGGTTTTTAACCAGCCCAAACACTGCCACATCACCGCACTGCTGTGTTCTCTTCACTGGCTTCCTGTAGCTGCACGCATTCAGTTTAAAACACTGATGCTCGTCTACAAAGCCAAAAATGGACCAGCCCAAAGCTACCTTAGAGGTCTAATCAAACCCCGCTCTGTACCACGCAACCTCCGAGCCACCAGTCTCGCTCGACTTGATCCTCCACCCAGGACTAGAGGAAGACAAGCATCAAGGCTCTTCTCTGTTCTGGCACCCAAGTGGTGGAACGAACTTCCTCTGTCTGTCCAAACATCTGAGTCTCTTGCTGTCTTTAAAAAACGATTAAAAACCCACCTCTTTACTAAGCACTTAAGCTGACTTGTACTTATTTACTAACATTTTTTTTTCCATTTAAAAAAAATCAGAAAACAAAAAAAAGCACTTTGGTTCTAACAGGTTTCAGCAGATTTGTGTTCTTGGACTGTTGTTCACTTAAACTAGAGTAAGGTAATGTTTACTATGGAAGCACTTCTGTAAGTCGCTCTGGATAAAAGAGTCGGCTAAATGCAGAAAATGTAAATGTAATAATAATAATAATAAAAACGTCAGGTGTCCTTTACCTGAGATAAGCACAGTAGGATTCATAGAATAGTAGCAAAAAGACAACCCATGCTAATTAATTTCAAGAGCAACACTAAAAAGCACTTGAATAACATATTTAACTTTTGGGATAGTTAATACAGGGTGAGAGCCGGATCGGGTCCTCATGACTGATGCAACTACGACCTCTGCTGGCTGATCGATGCCTAATCAGGTTCTGGCTCTCCGTACACAAGGCTGATCTGCATATGAACTCATCTCCTGCAGGTAAAAAGATGCAGTCAGCTACTGCACACGTGTCGGAGGGGGTGTGTCAGTCTTGCTCTCTTCAACAAGAGTGGAGATCAACATCAGTAGAGAGAAAGCATAATGTACTTGGGTAATTGGATATGACTAGATTGGGAGGAAAATTGGGAAAAATGCAAAAAGAATATACACACACATACACCAATCAGGCATAACATTAAAAACACCTCCTTGTTTTATTAGCTCCACTTACCATATAGCACTTTGTAGTTCTACAATTACTGACTGTAGTCCACCTGTTTCTCTACATACCTTTTTAGCCCCCACAGGACCATGACACCATGACAGGGCAGGTATTACTTAGGTGGTGAATCATTCTCAGCAGAATGCTGCTGGAGTTTTTAAATACTGTGTCCACTCACCGTCCACTCTATTAGACACTCCTACCTAGTTGGTCCACCTTGTAGATGTAAAGTCAGAGACGATCGCTCATCTATTGCTGCTGTTTGAGTTGGTCATCTTCTAGACCTTAATCAGTGGTCACAGGACGCTGCCCACGGGGCGCTGTTGGCTGGATATTTTTGGTCGGTGGACTATTCTCAGTCCAGCAGTGACAGCGAGGTGTTGAAAAATTCCATCAGCGCTGCTATACCAGCACAACAGACACTAACACACCACCACCATGTCAGTGTCACTGCAGTGCTGAGAATCATCCACCAACCAAATAATACCTGCTCTGTGGTGGTCCTGACCACTTAAGGACAGCATGAAAGGGGGCTAACAAAGCATGCAGAGAAACAGATGGACTACAGTCAGTAATTGTAGAACTACAAAGTGCTTCTATATGGTAAGTGGAGCTGATAAAATGTATGTTTATGTCAAAAAGGGCTGTGGTGGTGTGATGTTGTGGGGGTGTTTCACTGTATCACAAGAACGCTCAGATGTCAAGTGAAAGACTGAGGTGTAAATGGGTTGTGTTGAAAAGTGATGATACAAAAAAAAAAGCAAGTTTATAACTAACTGGCTGGGGAAGAAAAAAAAAACTGAATTAAAGTCCTGTCAAGAACCTAATAGAAATGCTAGCGAGGTAATTATGTTTGTGCGGTAAGGGTGTTGAAAAGCTTTCTCTTTTGTTCTGTTTTGTTCGAATATAAAACAGTGTGACAAAAACTAAGAAAGGATTCCCAAAGGGGGGCATTTACTTTTTTTCACTTTACTGTATAGCCTAATGTGAATGATATTGTGTGTGTGTGTGTGTGTGTGTGTGTGTACAAAATACTTTTGTTTTTATGATATCACTGCCAAATCCTCCATTCAAACGCACATCCTCTTGTACACACAAACACACATACGTCATCCCCTCTAGCATCGCACAGCTAATCCCACCCACACGTGACCCTTCAACGCTCTGGTGATGAAAGAGTCTACCCCCCATGAGCCAAACACACACACAGTCACTACCCCCACCTTAACCGTTCTATGTTAACTATCGCCCCCCCTCACTACAGCCATCCATCAGTCTATCAGATATTGTAATTTGTTCAGTGATCTGAACACACTCATCCTTTTACAAAACACACACACATATGTGCATACTACACCCCCCCCCCCCCCCCACCCACCCACCCACACGCACACGCACACGCACACAATCACAATACTCCAAAGTGCAAGTATTCTCCTGAGATCCTCCTGTTTTGTTAGGGAAAGCCCTACTCAACCACTTGGGCCCCAGACACCCAGTGAGATAAAAAAAACCAATAAGCTATTTAAAAACAAAGAAGAATGAGACAATGGAGTAAATGCTGTTTCTGTCTACATGGCTTGCACTAGCTTAACACATCCTCATTAACAGTGAGATCTAAGCAGATTTTACAGGCCAGTGGGAAGCAAGATTTATTGATGATGAGGAGACAGACGACATCTTTATGAGCAGATTAGAGATTAAAAATGACTGCATGGTGTACAGTATATGGGTCAGTGATATGATGACATGTATCACATTCTCATGAAGTACTTTCCTTCCTTACATAAAAATAAACTAAGCTGTAGAAAGGTCATTAGAATACAAAATTTGGAATGCAATGTTGTCTTCAATCTAAGCCATTGAATCTTAAAACTAACATATTGCTTGGTGCCCGGGTGGCACTGCAATCTAACTTACTAGCCCACCACTGTTGAGATCTTGAGCTCGGCTCTAGTATTAACCGGCTTGAGGGTCTGAGGATGGTTGGGCGAAAGTGATTTCTCATTACTGCCACAATTGCGGCCTCTGCTGGCTGATCAAAGGTGCCTGCACGGAGATGCTGAATAATGGAGAGCAGTGCGTAACTTTCCGTATGCAATACTGATCCCCTGTGTGAACCCACTTTGGGCAAGTGAAAAGAAAAGGTTGACTAGTGCATACATATTGGAGGGGGCGTGTATTATGAACAGCCCTCCTTGCTCAGGTTAGGGTTCTGCAGCAGTAAAGAAAAGATACAACTATATATAGAAAATAACTAGACTGGAAAAAAAGAAGTAAGATATATACTGTATATATATACAGTATACATATGTATGTATGTATATGTATAACACAAAGCAGACCTGGGCCGTGTTGTTTTCACAATGCACAAACCAAGTGGACCAAGTCCCGAGAGAACGCCGATTTGCCTCCGAGCTGCCACATCTAGCAAAGACCTGTCGGCGAGCGAAAATCAGGGCAAAAATCGTGTATACCCCTTTTCCACCAACGCGGTTCCGGTTCTGTTCCGGTTCCCGAACTTGAATTTGAACCGGTTTCCACCACAAAAAAAAGCTTGCGTTCTAATCTGGCATCACAGAATACTTGGTTTTTCAGCGCGAACCATGACGTCATCTGTGGGTGTGTCACAGTGTAGAGGTTTGAGAAACTGCAAAACCGCGTTTGTGCTGCACTTTCATATTTAAAGTTCACCTGATTAAATTTTGAGCCAGTTTGTCGCTGATATTCGCTGATATTTTCAGTGAGATTAACTGTGTGATATAACGTGGTAAAAGTGACTCGGACAGTATAAACGCTTAACGTGAAAAATAAAGCATAACGTGGCTTGTTGTCCTTAATTTGAGCAGCACAGAGCGCTTATAACCAGTACAGAGCACTTATAACCAGTAATAACGTAGATAAATGTAGTGTTCCTGTGTCGTACTTTTAGTACATTAAGCCACGTTACGCTTTATTTAGGTGAAGCTTTTTGCGGATTCAGAACCCCGAGCTGCATAAACACCACACGTGAAGTTAATACGGCTGAACACAGATACATGTGGAGCTTTTATGCTGGATTTGATGGTTATTTTACTCTAATGTTTGTTTGAGTTGTGGAACTTTATTGGTGTTTTATCACTCATGTCAAGCGCTGAGCAAATCTGCTATTTACGCCGAGAGTCACGGTGAAAGCGAAGCACAAAACGCTTCTCACGTCAATGAACTAAAGAAAACAACAACTGCAACAAACACGTCCACGTCTTCTTATCACCAATATTTGAGCGATGCTTTTTGTATAAAAATGAACATCTGTAACAGCAGCACAAATGCTTGCAGGTGATTTACATGCTCCGCCATCATGTTACTACTCTTTACTTTCGTTGTGTAACGCCCACCGTTGATGACGCAGGCTTGGTTCCCAAAAACTGGTGGAAATGCGGGTCGGTTCTCTACAAAACACCAAGGTTCGAAGAAACCTGAACAGAACCAGTTCAAGAACCATGGTTCTTTTGGTGGAAAAGCGCTAGTGGTGTGAACTAGGCATTAGGTTTGATGTTCGTTCTTTTACATTTTTTGTGACTGAAGTACTGTACCTCAAGTAATTTGAACACGCACTATTTGGCATCAGTTGCCACACACTGCTTTAAAATATTACAAAGTGCTGATTAATACTGAATCTAAATAGATCTAGGCAGCTTTGGCTATGTGGTTCAGTCCTTTTGAAGCTGAGTCATTGTTTGTCCTTGTGCTGTTTGTTTTGTTTTGTCCACCTACTTTTATGCACCTTGTGTGCTAACAATCCCTTGATATATGGTAATGCAACAAAAGGGTACATTATCGTATATTCTTGATATTAATATATTATAAGCACATACAGTTTCTATTGATGAAAAATGAAAGAGAAACACAAGTGCAACTGTAAGCACGTTTGATAGTTTGAAGGATGATAGGATGCTCATCGGTTGACAATAATTTATGGCTTAACTGAAGATCAGCTCAATAGAGTGCAAAAGCAATGTCAGGGCAATCTTTATGAGCATCCGTAAGTGCCTGAATAGATGGCGTGTGCGTGCGGGTGCGTGTGATGTCTAATGTAGGTTAGTAGACACCAGATAGCCATTAAAGAGAGGCATTTTGGAACGCTTCCCAAATCCCACCGGGAATACACTACTACGATGACATCATCCTTAATGATGTAATGCCTGACAGATCGAGCCGCTGAGCAGCCGCACGGGTGCATCCGACATGATTACGTCACCACGGCAACAGGGTCGCATCTGGGGATGGCCTGCTGATACCCAGAAGGTCCTACAAGAATGAGTAAAACTGTAATCAGATATATTAGCAGGATGAAAATAAATGAGGGCTGTCACTGTGTGACTACTTCAAAATGCAGCTTCTTTATTTTACCCACCATTATTACATCTCCAAGATGGAAGTCCTGACAATAATCTAATAAACAGAATCATCTCTGGGTTGTGGGTAGTTCACTGACTCTAAGTAAGGTATAACTGATCACATGACCATGTCTGATTTCTAAAGCCTAGCAAGAGAGTCGTCAGTTGTTGTTATAATATTGGTGAGGTCATGGAGGGGAAAAATAGTAGTGTATATGGCCAAAAGCACATGGACACCTGACAACGAGCTTGTTTATATTTATATATATATATATATATATATATATATATATATATATATATATATATACTCTTTATGCATTTTCTCCCCTTTTTAGCTCGTCCAATTGCCCGATTGCGTCATGCTTCCTCCCCACCAATGCCGATCCCTGCTCTGATTGAGGAGAACGAAGCTAACCCACGCCCCCTCCGACATGTGGGCAGCATGCCGTATGCATCTTATCACCTACACTTTGACGAGTGCTGCGCAGCTCAGCATTGTGTACGGAGAGGACACACCCTGAGAGCACTCTTTTCTCATCTCTGTGCAGGCGCCATCAATCAGCCAGCAGAGGTCGTAATTGCACCAGGCATGAGAGAGAGAGACCGTATCCGGCTTAGTCCCACCCATATCTGAACAACAGGCCAATCGTTGTTCATGTGGCCGATCAGCCTTAGCCGGCAGGCAGAGCTGAGATTCGATACAATGCATTCGAGATCCCAGCTCTGGTTCCAGTGTGTGTTTTTACCATTGCACCACCTGAGCGGCCCGACAACGAGCTTGTTGCAAGAATATGGAGTAATACTCCCACAAGCTATAAGCTACATTTATTAATTTATTTATTAGGATTTTAACGTCATGTTTTACACACTTTGGTTACATTCATGACAGGACATGTAGTTACTGGTTACACAAGATTCATCAGTTCACAAGTTTTATGTCAAACACAGTCATGGACAATTTTCTATCTCCAATTCATCTCACTTGCATGTCTTTGGACTGTGGGAGGAAACCGGAGCTCCTGGAGGAAACCCACACAGACACGGGAAGAACATGCAAACTCACAGAAAGGAAATGCAAAAATCATCTGAATGCAACAACTGGTAACTTATTTATGCCAGGTTTTATTTTTCTTTTGAGCAAATCTATTTTAAAGGGTGAGAAAATCAGATAAAGCCATAGACAGGAAGAAAACAAGTCATTAACCTCAGACAGAATTCAGTCTGACTTAAAAATCTTAATGGAGGCAACCGGAAGAGTATAAGACTGCACTCAGCTTTCCTATGCTGCCCATTTACGACAAGATCATAACACAGAAGGAATAGTGTGGAAAGCTACAATTCAAAACCCTTCAATAAGAATAGACTACATGAATAACATCCTCAAGATTCAATTACTTCAACAGTCTGGCATCAAATACACTGATCAGTCATAACATTAAAACCACCTCCTTGTTTCTACACTCACTGTCCATTTTATCAGCTCCACTTACCATATAGAAGCACCTTGTAGTTCTACAATTACTGTTTCTCTGCATGCTTTGTTAGCCCCCTTTCATACTGTTCTTCAATGGTCAGGACTCTCCCAGGACCACCATTCTCAGCACTGCAGTGACACTGACATGGTGGTGGTGTGTTAGTGTGTGTTGTGCTGGTATGAGTGGATCAGACACAGCAGCGCTGCTGGAGTTTTTAAACACCTCACTGTCACTGCTAGACTGAGAATAGTCCACCAATCAAAAATATCCAGCCAACAGCACCCAGTGGGCAGCGTCCTGTGACCACTGATGAAGGTCTAGAAGATGACCAACTCAAACAGCAGCAATAGATGAGCGATCGTCTCTGACTTTACATCTACAAGGTGGACCAACTAGGTAGGAGTGTCTAATAAAGTGGACAGTAAGTAGACACGGTATTTAAAACTAACACACCACCACCATGTCATTGTCACTGCAGTGCTGAGAATGACCCACCACCTAAATAATACCTGCACTGTGGTGGTCCTGTGGGGGTCCTGACATTGAAGAACAGTGAAAGCAGGTTAAAAAAGTATGTAGAGAAACAGATGGACAACAGTCCGTAATTGTAGAACTATGAAATGAACAGCAAGTGTAGAAACAAGAAGGTGGTTTTAAAGTTATGGCTGATCAGTGTACCTAATTATTAACCAATCTACATAACTGGCCAGATCAGTAGCGTGAGGCATGGTAAGAGACAGTAGGTGACTCCCCATCTGGCCTTTTCTCTCTCATAAAATAATAATTTTCTCCGTTGAGCATCTGATGTGCTAGTGTGTCAGATTGCTTTGCATCCAGAGCCTCCAAAATAGGGTTAGTATGACCTCACTTAAGTCTTAAAATCTCTGTACATGTCAGAAAGCAAATCCTAGATTTTTCTAAGCAAGGACTGTCACTGCAAATTCAGGTCACAAGATCATCTGTACAAACACGTTTCTGTAAGCCCAAAGTACATGAAACATTGTACTCCATCCAAAGTCAAGATAGGAACCCAATCCATGAGCTTATACTGCAAGCCAAAAACCACCAAAAACCACCAAAACTTGCCATGGATCCCTGAAAAAAAGTGTCACTATTTATAGTCAAGCAAGATTTTGCACTACCAAGGACTTGAAGGCTGCTGTTTTTAAAAAAAAAAGTACTGTGTGTGGGGGCGTAGATATGAAGAATGTACTGCATAATGTAGAAGATCAAAAGCTTGAAATAGACGTGTGATGGTTATATATAACGCACTGGCCTACCGTTTACAAAAGATAAATCCTCTAATGTGATTAAAAGAATAGAAAGGTGTGTGTGTGTGTGTGTGTGAATGTGTGTGTGAGTGTGTTACAAATCCCTTAAATGCTGCAACTGCACCAATCACAAGGACCAAATCTAAAAATAAAGACAGCTTTAGAAGAACACCTGACAAGTCCTTTTACTTTCACACACACACACACACACACGCACGCACCACGCTGCCAGTTCTGCAGTGCCAATACCTATTTCTGCAGTAATTAAATTCAGAGACGAAGAAAGAAAATTGTAACCATCAGGCCTTTACATCAGGGCCGGAGGCTAGAATAGTGCGCACACACACACACACACACACACAGTAGCAAGTGCACATGGGTGCAGTGGGGGCCAGAGCACCTGCCCCTTGTCTTATTTCAGTGCAACTCCAATATGTGATACTCCTGCTTGTGCTACATTTTAACTCCATATGTCGCCCTGGCCTTAAGCTAGAGGTGTGGTGCCCAGGTGGCGCAGCGCAGAGATTCTGAACTCCTTGATTCATAACTCGGTGTTGCCAACAATCAGCTGGGCGCCATCTAGCGGGCATAATTGGCAGTGCCTGCATGAGACTCTAATTGGCCACCGTGTTTGCTAGGGCGGGATGACCGGACTATGTGGGTGAGGTCTTCAAACGTGTAAGGACCCTGATTAGCAGTTAAAGGCGCCTGTGCAGAGTGCATGGGTGGAAAAAAAGGGGTCGGAGGAGGCGTTAGCAGCAAATATACCCCCCGCGAATGCAATCAGGGATCCCGAGCAGCGGAAGACAAATTGATTACACTAAATCGGGAGAAAAAGGGAGAAAATGCAGGGGAGGGCATTTAAATTTAGCAAGGGGCCACGTGAAAAAACTAGGACTGTTGTGGAGGTCCGGTTGTATTTGTATTTCTGTGTGTTTAGTACCGTAAATAAGTAAACACTTAGACGTCCATGTCTTAAAAACTCTACATTTTGTATCAATCACACTCACAGTTTTATTCGCCAACACTTAACAGTGAAGCTGGATACACAAACACACACACACACACTATACTATTGTACTGCATTTGTGATGTACACTTATTTATGTCTCATTTCTAATTACCACTGACCTTACGCGTGTCGGTCAGAGACACTCAACAACACACACACACACCGCTTTACAACTACAGTCCTGCAACTGCATATAATGTAGCAGCTCTGGATCTTTATCAGGCTGTATGATTACAAATCAATTGTTGTTATCTTTGACCACAATGGGCTGAAAATATCTATTGTGTGCATCGATCAAATCTGACTGGTCAGGAATAGTTAGCCAGCAGATAGTTTGTGCAGGATTAGGCTTGGTGGACTAACACTGCATCAGCAATACTAAAGCTTAGGACATGTCACAGTGATTATTGACTCTCTTAAACCATTTCACAGACATAAGTGTGTAGAGATTCAAACACAGCCATTTAATTTCCACACACACTAGCAAATTTATGGTAATTGTAGCCTAGTGGTTAAGGTACTGGACTAGTAATCAGAAGATTGCCAGTTCAAGCCCCACCACTGCCAGGTTGCAACTGTTGGGCCTTTGAGCAAGACCTTTAACCCTCAATTGCTTAAATTGTATACTGTCACAGTACTGCAAGTCGCTTTGGATAAAAAGTGTCTGTTAAATGCTAAAAATGGTTCATACTGAGCTTTTTGTCCTTGTAGACTGTAAATGCTATCGGAGTGAAAAATCACAAAATATGAGTGCACTGAGTTTGAGTTTGTCGATTGAGAAGCCAGAGATCACCAGGCAAAATGCCAAGAGTCAGCTGATATTAAATCTGCTGGAATACATTTTCCGGCATGATCAGATTTATATCTGGCAGTCTGGTTTAGATGGACGCCCAAAGAACTCTACCTGCTTAATTGCAAATGTGAACTGTAAAGGTTGGCGGAGGAGGTACAATGGTCTGGGGCTTTTTTGATGGTTTGGAAACGCCTTGGTTCCAGTCAAGGGAAATCTTGAGTCAAGGGAGACTGAAGCAGATGATGACTTCCAACGTAGTGACAATCGCTTGGGAGCTGCTATTTCTTGCACCCACAAGGTTGTGTTTAAAAAAACATTAAAAACCTCGAATTAACGGTCTAAAAGGGGGGTGCACTAGTCCATAAAATGCGATTGTCCAAAACAGTGAGTTTTTTTTTTCCTCAGGGGGTGCTAAAATATACAATTTTGTAATTGCACGAAAGAAAGACTACTTTTCGATTTCCTTCTTCACTCACTGTCCCCGCTGTCTGATACACAGTGACAGCTACTGGCAGGAGTAATTATACAACAACACCAAAATAGTAATAGATTCATTTTCTCACCACTACGCTTTCTCTGCACCTTCTTTGGGGACATTTTAATATTGAATTTTACAAAATATAAAGAAAACACAGAAAAAAACATGTTTGTTCAGAGTAAATATACATAGAGAGAGAGACACTCGTAGTTGGTTATGATGTCACGGTTCGTAATCCGAAATTTGTTTGTATGTGAAGTTGAAAAAGATCGCTCGTAACCCAAAATGTTCATATGGTAAACGGTTCGTAACTCAAGGGTCTACTGTACCTTGTATGGTGAAGGAGATTTTTTTTTTTCCAGTGATCGTGTAGTGGGGACTCAAAGTATCTCTTATTCCGAGTTATTATAACTAAGCATTAGAACTTGCCAAATTACGCATAGAACACAGAGAAAAAGGCGAGCCTCCTGACAAAATAAAGCCTATCACTCATGTATACAGAGAGATGTCACCAGTTAGCAAACAGTTACTGAACTGCTGGTCTTGATACACAAATTTTAAACAATCGGACCGAACTTTGGTTTTCCAGATTTCATCAGTAAAATCCGAAATCCGTTAAATGGAGGTCTGGTAAATCGAGGTTCCACTGTCATGTTCTAAAAACTGGTGCCATAAAAGGGGGGCTGAAAACCTATTTTGTATTTTGCCATCTGTCTATGTTTGTGAAGACTGAAGCAGCAGCAGCAGAACATCTTTATTTACCTTTCATCCATGTGTGAGGATTTATGTCGTTTATTTTTACAGGTGGGCGACAAATAAAAGGACAAACCAACATAAACACAACAGTACAGTCTCCTGGATTGAACTGGAAAGATGGAACACCATTTTTGGAAGATTGTTCCTTGAGTGTTTCGGTGATAATGCTGAAGAGCGATGGGTTGCGGATCTGGTGTCCAAAAAGGTTGAAAACCCATGATTTAAGCTACTGCCTTCATTGCCTTACATTTTCAGCATTTTCAGCAGACGCCTTAATCCAAAGTGACTTACAGTACTGTGACAGTATACAGTCTGAGCAATTGAGGGTTAAGGGCCTTGCTCAAGGGCCTAGTGGTAGGGCTTGAACCAGCGACCTTCTTTTTTTAAATATTCTTTTAATGCATTTTCTCCCCTTTTGCGTCCAATTGCCCGACTGCGTCATGCTTCCTCTCCACCAATGCTGATCCCTGCTCTGATTGAGGAGAACGAAGCTAACCCACGCCCCCTCCGACACGTTGGCAGCATGCCGTATGCATCTTATCACCTACACTTTGACGAGTGCAGTGCAGCACAGTGTTGTGTACGGAGAGACACACCCTGAGAGCACTCTTTTCTCATCTCTGTGCAGGCGCCATCAGTCAGCCAGCAGTGGTCGAAATTGCACCAGTCATGAGAGAGAGACCCCATCTGGCTTAGTCCCGCCCATCTGAACAATCGTTGCCAATCGTTGTTCATGTGGCCGCTCAGCCTTAGCCAGCAGGCAGAGCTGAGATTCGATACAATGTATTCGAGATCCAGCTCTGGTTCCAGCGTGTGTTTTTACCGCTGCGCCACTTGAGCGGCCCGAACCAGCGATCTTCTGATTACTAGTCCAGTACCTTAACCACTAGGCTACGACTTGCCTTAAAAGTCATTATTCCTTTTGATTTAAAATCTTGGTCCAATGGGGTGACTAGGCATTTTTTATACATGGCACAGAGCATGGTCAACCATTAATTGTGTATTAGGATAGAAATTGTTAGCCGCTAAGGTGGCGCAGCGGTAAACACACGCTGGATCTCGAGTACGTCGTATCGAATCCAGCTCTGCCTTACCGGCCGAGGCTGAGAGGCTATATGAACAACGACTGGCCTGTTGTTCAGATGGGCGGGACTAAGGTCGGAAGTTGGTCTCTCTCTGTCGGAATGGTGCAGTTACGACCTCTGCTGGCTGATTAGAGGCACCTACACGGAGATGAGGAAGGAGTGCTCTTAGGGGGTGTCTCTCCGCACGCAACGCTAGGTGGCGCAACACTCGTCAATGTGTGGGTGGCAAGATGCATACGGCTTGCTGCTCACGTGTCGGAGGGGATGTGGGTTAGCTTCGATCTCCTCGGTCAGGGCAGGGATCGTCAGAGAGAAGGCATGATGCAAATTGGGCAATTGGACGCGCTAAAGAGGGAGAAAAAGGGGGAGAAAATGCATTTTTTTTTAAAATGATAGAAATTGTTTGTAATATTTTCCTTTTACACTGGTAGGACAGGTAAAAACATGTCCATCAGTAAAAAGCTGTGTTTCTGTACATTTTATTTCAACATAATTTAAATAAAAAGCAAAAAATGTCCACAAATATCTATAATCAGAACACTTTGTTTCTCATTTTTTCAGTATCTGCCCCGAAAAACCATATCGGACGACCCCCGATAAGAAAAGATCACATAATAAACCAGCCACAGCAAGCACGTGTAGGTGCGCCTGCTTTTCCACACACAAACACACACACCAAAAAAACAAAGAGGGAATTAGTACAATACCTGAGGTTTAATGCATTCCTGAGGAGGTGCCAGAGTGAGATGATGGCGGAGGAGAGAAGCAAAAAGATGGCGGTTATAAGAAACAGACAAGTGTTATTCAGCACACACAGACAGTCAGCTCAGCCGCTCAAAGCACTTTGCAAGTCATACTACGGCAGAAGCCGAGGGACACGTTCTTCTGAAAGCCTGGGCTACATCTTTCGGAGCTGCATGAAGGGATGGCACGAGGAGGCGCACAACACGTATACACACAGCCATGAAACACACAGCACACTGAAGCACTCCGCAAAAAAGCAGGGCTGACCCAGACCCGAATCCAAACAGCACAGCAAAGCACATTAGCATGGAGTCAGCGAAACTAAATTACCCAGAAATCCTCAGTCCAAATAGAGCAACTAGAGTCCGCCTTAAAGAGTTCGCTGTTCATAGATACAGAACAATTAACACTGATGGCTCAGGGTGAGAGCAATGGCACTCGGTGCTATTTCAACACAAAGCTCCGTGTGTGAGCTGGCAGCATGGATGTGGCACGACCCTCTCAAAAGCTGCTTTAAAACACTGCCACGGTTCACCGCAACAACCAGCGCATTCATGACTGAAAAATCTTTCAACACGGCTTGATCCAAAGGGATGCTGGGATAGTAGTGGGCCCAGGTAAATAGTACTGCAAAGCTGGCCTGAATAAAATCTACATAAATACGTAATGTTGTACTAGTAGAGCTCCTATAGAGTAAAAGTCATATATACACTGATCAGCCATAACATTAAAACCACCTCCTTGTTTCTACACACATTGTCCATTTTATCAGCTCCACTTACCATATAGAAGCACTTTGTAGTTCTACAATTACTGACTGTCGTCCATCTGTTTCTCTGCATGCTTTGTTAGCCCTCTCTCATGCTGTTCTTCAATGGTCAGGTATTATTAAGGTGGTGGATCATTCTCAGCACTGCAGTGACACTGACATGGTGGTGGTGTGTTAGTGTGTGTTGTGCTGCTATTAATGGATACGGCACAGCAATGCTGATAGAGTTTTTAAACACCTCACTGTCACTGCTGGACTGAGAATAGTCCACCAACCAAAAATATATCCAGCCAACAGCGCTGTATAAATATATACAGCCAACAGCGCTGACCACTGATGAAGGTCTAGAAGATGACCAATTCAAACAGCATCAATAGATGAGCGATCGTCTCTGACTTTACATCTACAAGGTGGACCAACTAGGTAGGAGTGTCTAATAGAGTGGACAGTAAGTGGACACTGTATTTAAAAACTCCAGCAGCGCTGCTGTGTCTTGTCCACTCATACCAGCACAACACACACTAACACACCACCACCATGTCAGTGTCACTGCAGGGCTGAGAATGATCCACCACCTAAATTATACCTGCTCTGTGGTGGTCCTGACCATTGAAGAACAAGGTGAAAGCAAGCTAAAAAAGTATGTAGAGAAACAGATGGACTACAGTCAGTAATTGTAGAACTACAAAGTGCTGATGAAATGGACAGTGAGTGTAGAAATAAGGTGGTTTTAATGTTATGGCTGATCACTGTATGTGAGTGAGTACACATGTGGTAATCTGGAATGGGTCTGTTCGTTTTTCCTGCTAGGGCATAACTTCCACAAAGAGGGGTGAATAATTACAGCCGGTTACCCCCCATAACATAAATGGTATTGACCCTCAGCTTTATGCTTCAATTACCTTGTCAAATCTACCAAATAAATAAATGTAAACATATCGTTCTCAGTGTGTTTAAACCAATAAGTCTGAAAGCAGTTGTTACAGTGAACCTGACTTTCATCTCGACATGCCGTCCAATCATCTAGAGCTGCCTCACATGAAAGACTGTAGGAAAAAAGCAGGCTTAGTTTGTGATCTTTGCTTGAAAACACATCATTACACACCTATTCTCTTCCCACAGATCGTTTCAGTTCGGGTCAAATGCAGGGCGCAGTTTGGGTCAGAATGTCTGGGAGTCGTGAGAAATCTGGCAGTCTTTTTTCCGAGGCTGGCCCAAGGCTAAAGGAGTATGACGTGAACGGTTCTTCTGAACGCTGGAGTAGAAATTTCCCAGACAAGTCAGGGAACACTAGTGCTTTCCTTTGGGAATGGCAGGAATCCAAGGAATGAAAATCTAGTACGTGCCTCTGGCCATTCTCACTGCAGATGTGCATACCACAACTGCAGGGAGCCACAAAGAGAGAGAAAAAAAACACCACAATCCATGAGCAAAGCACACATTAAAGGACAGCTTAGCTGGCACTTTTCTACAGCATCAGTGTACTCCAGTGGAGCAATAAGGACTTTATTAGAGCCTATTAGGAAAAAAAGTTGAAAATTCTTAAAGGCGGCAGAGAAGCAGATACTAATAATGGGCGTTTTGAGTAATTCTAGAGTCAAATACTCAAAAAGTAAATAATAATGAATGTGAATAATTATTATTGTTTAACAGCTAAAATCAGAGACATGACATCACAATACTCTTTTTGGAAATAATAATACATTATTTAAATAAATTAAACAGGTAACCAAGCATACTTTAATCATTAGATTTCTTTTTTCCTTTTTTTTTTTTTTTTTTTTTTAAGAGTGATAAATAAATATTTAAAACCCCAAATAGCTTTAATTATACAGTATTTACATACATCATATGGTCACCTGTATATGTGTACATGATTACAAGCATTCACCACTGCCTAAGTCTTTACTCTACCATGAAACCTTGTCAAAAAATGTGGATTGTGCCATTTACATTTACAGTATTTAGTATCTATCTATCCATCCATCTATCCATCCATCCACATATCCGTCTGTCTGTCTGTCTGTCTATCTATCTATCCATCCATCCATCCATCCATCCATCCACATATCTATCCATCCATCCATCCATCCATCCATCCATCCATCCACATATCTATCTGTCTGTCTGTCCGTCCGTCCGTCCATCCATCCATTGAGATTAGGGCTCTTGCTCAGGAGCCTAACTGTGACAACTTGGTATTAATGGGAACAGAACTTGCACCCTACTGATTACTAAGCCCTGTGCCTTAGGCACTGAGCTACCTACCTCTGCCCGCAGTAGAAATCTACATAAGAAATAAAGGTATCAGTGTGAATTTGTGCTCATACAGTCAAATGAGCATTTGTAAGGCCAAACACTTAAGCTGAATTAGAAGGTTTCTGTCACAGTTAATGCTCCAATTTAAAGCAAAGCTATTCAGAGTCGTTAGGGCAACAATAAACTCATCAAACCTTTTATTTACAGACCTCTATTTGTGCACAGAGAGACATTTAACAGTTGCCATAAAGTTGAACATATACAATTTATTTTCTATATAATTGATTTCAACCAAAAGTGAGCAAGGGGTAAATATGACCTTAATATGTTTAAATGTGAACTTATTTTCTGAATATCAATATTTCAAATTTGTAAACAGTGAAATTCATTTTAATTAACATGATCAACAAAAGATAACTCCTCTAGTCTGTATGTGGCAAAAAATCCCATTAATAATCAACTATTGTAGTTGGTTAACATCACTGGATAAAGTTTTATTGTAAAGTTATTCCAAGGCTTTCACTAAGAATTGGCACATTTGGTTTTTCCTATTAACTGTCTGTTGCAGAGATACATTATAGGTTAACAATGCCATCTTACATTAGCTATTGCTTTTCGTGTGCCAGAACAAAGACATTTTAAGTAGTATTACACTAACTGATTAGTTAGTTACATGACAAACGTATTTGATTATTCGAGTACCTGTTTGTATCACTAGCACAAGCTGGTTTATGATCATTCCTCATCCTACAGCTTTGCCATCTTCTTTGTGAAGCACCCTGCACATCTAATAAAGTCCTATACAGACTTGATTCATTTATCAGGGGGACATCTGTAATACAATTTACAAGATTCATTTATTCATTGTCTGTTTTACCACCGCTTTATTCTATTCAGGGAAACACCCTGGAGAGGTTGCCAGTCCATCAGGGCAAACACACTCACACACATTCATACCTAGTAGGGGTGGGTTTATAAAATCGATTTTTCAATTCGAATCGATTTTAAATACGCCCCTTTTATGGTGCACACAACTACACAACTTTTTGCATTGATTTTCGCTCGGCGACGGGTCGGTGCTGGATTCGGGAGGAACTCGGTGTTCGCTCTGCGATCAAAACTCGGCTCTCAATCAATGTGAGAAACAGCGAGGGGAAACACAGGGGAGAGGTTGTAAACAGGTGGTGGAGCGCAATATAGTTTCTATCAGAATACATCAGCACACGCGAGTTTTACAGTATTTCTGACCTGATCGTTCTCTACAAAACAAAATATTTATTAACCTCCAACTCACTATAGAACAAGCCATGCTGCTCGTGTTGTCAAATCCACTCAGATTCATTTATTTCATCAGCGCACAAACTTTCATCTCTCGCTATTTGTTGATGTGCATGTTTGGACGTGGTATCATTAAACCTTTCATCACTTCTCAAAAAAGACCCAGACCGCTCAACCTGGGAATTGAACCGAGGACCTTTTTCTCCCCATGAACTTAGATGTTTGCATTATATAAAGTCATGCACAAAGTCCATTCTCTCTAATTTTCCATCCTCCTTTTCTAAAAAATGACAGACATGGCTGATTCAGACATGAATGTAATCACAGAGTAGCACCTGTAAAAAATACATTCAAAATTACCCCTGGTATACCAGTACAATCTGAATAGGGCTTAATTCCTAAATGCTGGGTTTGAAAGGATAAAAGTATGATGGAGCTTTGCTGCCTAGACAGGATTAATCAACACAGAGAAACACAACCATGTAAAAATAGAGCCGTTACCCACAATTCCCTCTTCTATTTCTTGCACCAAGCTACAGCTTAGTGATGTGCGCCCGTAATGCCACAACAATTATCACCCATACTGATACTCACTTATACACAAAGCAATGAAGTGCACATCCAACTTTAACATGCTGCTACAGCACAGAGAGGATTCAGAAGACAACTGCTGGCACAAACAGTCTTCAGTCAGAACAACATGGACCTGGCAAGAACTCACAGACATAACACTGCCTACTGAGAGCCAATACTAACGCTAACACAACATAGAGTATTGTATGCACACACAAGTATGTATATACACAGTCACATTATTATGACCACAAGCTAATATCTACAGTAACCAGCGTGTGCAGCACAGACAGCAGCTAGACAGGCTGGGAGTGACTCAGTAATGTCCTGGTAGGTTCTCACAGGTATCTGGAGTCTGCTGACTGCAGTATATCCCACAGCTGCTGGAGGAAACGTGGGGGAGGATCCATAGAGCAAACACAGCGATCAAGGTGCTTCCACAGATGCTCAATTGAGTTCAAGTCTGGGGAATTACAGGGTCATGGTAGTACTTGGAAGTATTGGTCATACTATTCCAGCCAATGTTGGACATTTTTAGCTGTGTGACATGTCACATTGTTTTGCTGGAAGAGCCCATCCACCCCAGGGAAGACAATTTTACCCATGGTACTTTTATCCATGACAGCAATCAGGGAATATATGTATATATACACAGACAACCTATCACACACCTTATATACCCATCAAACCATCTCGCAAAATGTGACTTCCTTCATGAGCTATGCTGCGCTGCTGTCGAAAGTAGAAAGTGGTCATAATAAAGTGACTCGACTGTGTGTATATACACTGATCAGCCATAACAATATGACCACCTCCTTGTTTCTATACACACACTGTCCATTTTATCAGCTCCACTTACCATATAGAAGCACTTTGTAGTTCTACAATTACTGACTGTAGTCCATCTGTTTCTCTACATGCATTTTTAGCCCCCATTCATGCTGTTCTTCAATGGTCAGGACCCCCACAGGACCACTACAGAGTAGGTATTATTTGGGTGGTGGATCATTCTCAGCACTGCAGTGACACTGACATGGTGGTGGTGTGTTAGTGTGTGTTGTGCTGGTATGAGTGGACAAGACACAGCAGCGCTGCTGGAGTTTTTAAATACTGTGTCCACTCACTGTCCACTCTATTAGACACTCCTACCTAGTTGGTCCACCTTGTAGATGTAAAGTCAGAGATGATCGCTCATCTATTGCTGCTGTTTGAGTTGGTCATCAACTAGACCTTCATCGGTGGTCACAGGACGCTATTGGCTGGATATTTTTGGTTGGTGGACTATTCTCAGTCCAGAATATAATAATACCTACTCTGTGGTGGTCCTGTGGGGGTCCTGACCATTGAAGAACAGGGTGAAAGCAAGCTAAAAAAGTATGTAGAGAAACAGATGGACTACAGTCAGTAATTGTAGAACTACAAACAGCTTCTATATGGTAAGTGGAGCTGATAAAATGGACAGTGAGTGTAGAAACAAGGAGGTGGTTTTAATGTTATGCCTGTTCGGTGTATATATCTAATATGCATACACACTATATGGCCAAAAATGAACACCCCATCTAATCATTTCGTTTAAGTGTTTTATACACACCTGTTGCAAACGTGAATAAAATCAATTTTATTTCATTAACATGAATCAAATTTATATAATAATTCTACAAATTAAAAAATGCATACTGATGATATTGATGGTATTGATGATGATGGCCAGTGGTCAGTAGATTTCAGTTATTTTCACTGTGAAGGTGAAGAAGCTTCCTAGTTCTTGAAGACAGAATTTTTAAACAACACTTGACAGAGCCAAAGGAAACACCTAAATACTGCTGTCAGTACAATGTGTCTCAGTGTCAGCTTATTAGCTTATTACTTTCAACACCACACAGCTGCAACGCTATAATGCAGTCAGTGTTATTCTAGCCCTACCCTCATCCAATTAATGTGTCACGCTGCATCACTAAACATGAAATGTACGAGGGTTCTTCAAAAAGTTTCAGCACTTTTTAAACTCTATTCATTAAGAATTTCAAAAACGTATTACATCACTTTTCTACAGTCACCTTCTGACGCATATATACCAGCAACGTACCAACTTTTTAATGCCATCAGCAAAAATGTTTTTGGTTGAGCGCATAGCCATTGATGCACCGCTGCTTTCACATCATCATCACATGAAAATCTTCTTCCACTTAAAGCTTCTTTGAGCGGTCCAAAAAGGTGGAAATCAGATGGCGCTGAATCCGGACTATAAGCTCTCTCTCAGTCTCTCGGACACGACAAGTTACTACTCCTCCTGCCCTCACCGTTTCCAACGAAAGTATAAAGATCCTTCGTATTATTTTATAAACATATAATCCGAATTGTAACATTATTGTCCGAATATTCGCTCACAGTATATACAGTGTATCACAAAAGTGAGTACACCCCTCACATTTCTGCAAATATTTCATTATATCTTTTCATGGGACAACACTATAGACATGAAACTTGGATATAACTTAGAGTAGTCAGTGTACAGCTTGTATAGCAGTGTAGATTTACTGTCTTCTGAAAATAACTCAACACACAGCCATTAATGTCTAAATGGCTGGCAACATAAGTGAGTACACCCCACAGTGAACATGTCCAAATTGTGCCCAAAGTGTCAATATTTTGTGTGACCACCATTATTATCCAGCACTGCCTTAACCCTCCTGGGCATGGAATTCACCAGAGCTGCACAGGTTGCTACTGGAATCCTCTTCCACTTCTCCATGATGACATCACGGAGCTGGTGGATGTTAGACACCTTGAACTCCTCCACCTTCCACTTGAGGATGCGCCACAGGTGCTCAATTGGGTTTAGTCCATCACCTTTACCTTCAGCTTCCTCAGCAAGGCAGTTGTCATCTTGGAGGTTGTGTTTGGGGTCGTTATCCTGTTGGAAAACTGCCATGAGGCCCAGTTTTCGAAGGGAGGGGATCATGCTCTGTTTTAGAATGTCACAGTACATGTTGGAATTCATGTTTCCCTCAATGAACTGCAGCTCCCCAGTGCCAGCAACACTCATGCAGCCCAAGACCATGATGCTACCACCACCATGCTTGACTGTAGGCAAGATACAGTTGTCTTGGTACTTCTCACCAGGGCGCTGCCACACATGCTGGACACCATCTGAGCCAAACAAGTTTATCTTGGTCTCGTCAGACCACAGGGCATTCCAGTAATCCATGTTCTTGGACTGCTTGTCTTCAGCAAACTGTTTGCGGGCTTTCTTGTGCGTCAGCTTCCTTCTGGGATGACGACCATGCAGACCGAGTTGATGCAGTGTGCGGCGTATGGTCTGAGCACTGACAGGCTGACCTCCCACGTCTTCAACCTCTGCAGCAATGCTGGCAGCACTCATGTGTCTATTTTTTAAAGCCAACCTCTGGATATGACGCCGAACACGTGGACTCAACTTCTTTGGTCGACCCTGGCGAAGCCTGTTCCGAGTGGAACCTGTCCTGGAAAACCGCTGTATGACCTTGGCCACCATGCTGTAGCTCAGTTTCAGGGTGTTAGCAATCTTCTTATAGCCCAGGCCATCTTTGTGGAGAGCAACAATTCTATTTCTCACATCCTCAGAGAGTTGAATATCCAGTGGCCAGTATGAGAGAATTGTACCCAAAACACCAAATTTAACAGCCCTGCTCCCCATTTACACCTGGGACCTTGACACATGACACCATGGAGGGACAACGACACATTTGGGCACAATTTGGACATGTTCACTGTGGGGTGTACTCACTTATGTTGCCAGCTATATAGACATTAATAGCTGTGTGTTGAGTTATTTTCAGAAGACAGTAAATCTACACTGCTATACAAGTTGTACACTGACTACTCTAAGTTATATCCAAGTTTCATGTCTATAGTGTTGTCCCATGAAAAGATATAATGAAATATTTGCAGAAATGTGAGGGGTGTACTCACTTTTGTGATACACTGTATAGAGAGAGACGGTCGGAGCCAACTTGTTCGTGACGTCATGTGTTTTGCAAATTTCGGTTCGTAATCTGAAATTTGTTCGTACAATAAGATAAAAAAGATCGTTCGTAACCCAAAATGTTCGTATGGTAAACCGTTCGTAACTCAAGGGTCTACTGTATTTCAGCTGGTTAACATTATTAGATAAAGTTTTATTATACTCCGAGTTACTCCAGTACTGGCAGACTGTCTGTTGCTGAGGTACATTATAGGTTAACAATGCCATCTAACATTAGCTATTCTACTAATTGATTAGTTAGTTACATGACAAAAGTATTTGATTATTATTATCAATTTTTTCGAGTACCTGTTTGTATCACTAGAACAAGCTAGTTTATAATCACTCCCCTTAAAGCTTCTTTGAGCGGTCCAAAAAGGTGGAAATCAGATGGCGCTAAATCCGGACTATAAGCTCTCTCTCAGTCTCTCAGACACGACCAATTACTACTCCTCCCGCCCTCACAGATTCCAACGAAAGTATAAAGATCCTTTGTATTATTTTATAAAGATATAATCCGAATTGCATTAACATTATTGGTTCAAACAGAAACTCTAAAAGCTAGGAGATAAAAACAATAGAATGAATTAGGTAACACAGCCAACTGGCAAATAAACTTTTTCAGACTTTAATACTTTACAGTTTGCTTGTAAATCTACCATTTTGTGACTCCAAATTGGTCCCAGAGCCAAAGGAATAACGCCCACTTAAAATAATTATTGAAAGTCATTTTTTAAAAGAAACAGTACACCAGTCTTTGTGGTGTTTTAACGCTGAACTCATCCAGTTTGCTTAAAGGTGCACTTACTAACAAACATAACATATAGTAATATTAAACCATAATTTTTGCTTTAAAAATCACATTAAAGTGCATTCCAAATAGCTGTTTTTTTTTTTTTTTTTCTACAGAGTACACCTTTCAGAGTCCTCTATACAGAACATGTACCCTTCCAAAGGGTTAGGGCGTAGTCAGGATACAATTTTTGTGTACATAATTTACATGCTGTAGCATTACAGGACATGTGCTGTAGACATTAATTAACACTTAATAATTAATGAGGCAAACGAGCCTTAGAGCAAGCTTGCTATTCTAGCAACATTTTATAGAAATATTTTCTGTACAAGTGTAGAGCTAGGTGATTACTGCACAATAAGCTGTTAATAGAGCTGGTTGTCTTTTTTCATTATATGCAAAAATTGCCAACACTAAACTTCCTGTACGACTAACTTTTCGTGTTCTTTCACATATACATAGCGTTGATCTATAACTTGATAATGCTTACCTGAAAATGGGACAAGTACATAATAGCTTTATTGTATTTACTCGAGCTAATAGTAATTGTCAATTGTTAATATACACCGATCAGCCATAAAATTAAAACCAGCTCCTTGTTTCTACACACACTGTCCATTTTATCAGCTCCATTTACCATATATAAGCACTTTGTAGTTCTACAATTACTGACTGTAGTCCATCTGTTTCTTTGCATGCTTTGTTAGCCCCCTTTCATGTTGTTCTTCAATGGTCAGGACTCTGGTGGGTGGTGGATGATGATTCTCAGCACTGCAGTGACACTGACATGGTGGTGGTGTGTTAGTCTGTGTTGTGCTGGTATAAGTTGATCAGACACAGCGATGCTGATGGAGTTTTTAAACACCTCACTGTCTCTGCTGGACTGAGAATAGTCCACCAACCAAAAATATCCAGCCAACAGAACCCCATGGGCAGCATCCTTTGACCACTGATGAAAGTCTAGAAGATGACCAACTCAAACAGCAGCAATAGATGAGCGATCGTCTCTGACTTTACATCTACAAGGTGGAACAACTAGGTAGGAGTGTCTAATAGAGTGGACACAGTATTTAAAAACTCCAGCAGCGCTGCTGTGTCTGATCCATGCATACCAGCACAACACACGCTAACACACCACCACCATGTCAGTGTCACTGCAGTGCTGAGAATGATCCACCACCAAAATAATACCTGCTCTGTGGGGGTCCTGACCATTGAAGAACAAGGTGAAAGCAGGCTAAAAAAGTATGTAGAGAAACAGATGGACTACAGTCAGTAATTGTAGAACAACAAACAACAAAGTGCGTCTATATGGTAAGTGGAGCTAATAAAATGGACAGTGAGTGTAGAAAAAAGGAGGTGGTTTTAATGTTATGCCTGATCGGTGTATTTATGTACGTCTATTTTTCCTGTCACAGTCTGTCTGATGCAGCATGTGTACTGTGCATTAAACTCTTGAGGACTGTCACATCATTAGTCTGAACTTTCCTGGGGCCAACCAGACACGAATATAATTCTGATGTACTGGTAAACACAAACACTACCTTTTATCAAAGTACCTTCTGTATAAGCAACATCGAATGGGGCAGATGGGGACACAAGTTTACCATGATTACTTCATAAAAGTAATAGAAACAAGTAACCAATCATTTGCAAGACTTAATTCATATTTCCACAGCTAAAAGCTTGATGATGGTAAACACAGCATCACATCACTCATGATGTCTAGAAGCCAAAGCAACACCAAGCAAGCGAACGCAGCGAGTGTATGAAACTGTTCTGAACTTACCGTGTGGTACCCGCGGGCTATGGGCGGCTTCCCTGCCTGGTATGGCTCCACCGTGTCGATGATGGTCTGCCTTTCACCCTTTTGGTTGATCTTGCGAAATCTCCGGCGAGATTGACGATGCGAAGCCTGGCGCTGAAAATATTCCTCATTCTCATCCATATAGTCCACCTGCCAGCCAAACAGAGACAAAGTGATTCTCTACCCCTGTCTCTTCCTGTCCTACCCCCTCCCATCCTGATTACTTACACTGCGTAAAAATAGCAATGGGTGTGTAAGCCTATCTCAGAGAGAGTGTGTGTGTGTGTGTGTGTGTGTGTGTGCTGAGACTCAAGACCTACGTCAAAGACAGAGCACAACAGGAAAGAAGAACGGCAATAAGAAGAAGAAGATGCTTGAAGTGTAGAGGCAGTGGATATGTTGATTCTGACAAACCAGCCAGGCTGAGCAACATTTAACCTCATGTCTGACCTCATACAAACCTCAGAAATGATTCAATGCAATCCACTTTTTTTAACACAAAAGCTTGTCTGCAGATTAAACACACCATCTGACTTGCAAGTAGGGGTGGGTTTATAAAATCGATTTTTCGATTTTAATCGATCTTTATTTGAACGATCCGATATCGATTCATATAAATGCGAGATCGATTTTTTAAATACGCCCCTTTTTACGGTGCACACGGAAATCTATTACTATTGTTACCCCCTTTAATTTCGCGTGACCAGCCACTGTTTTTTCATGCAACGAGATCTGACCTGCACATCAGTTTAGCATGGCAGAAGCTCAAGTTATGACCACTACACAACTTTTTGCACTGATTTTCGCTCGGCTCTGGATTCGGGAGGAACTCGGTGTTCGCTCTGCGATCAAAACTCGGCTCTCAATCAATGTGAGAAACAGCGAGGGGAAACACAGGGGAGAGGTTGGAAACAGGTGGTGGAGCGCAATATAGTTTCTATCAGAATACATCAGCACACGCGAGATCGTTCTCTACAAAACAAAATATTTATTAACCTCCAACTCACTACAGAACAAGCCATGCTGCTCGTGTTGCCAAATCCACTCAGATTCATTTATTTCATCAGCGCACAAACTTTGATTGCTCGCTACTTGTTGATGTGCATGTTTGGACGTGGTATCATTAAACCTTTCATCACTTCTCACGTGTGTTTTCGTGACAAAACGTAGTTTTGGAGACCAGAGAAGCTCGCCTGTGATTCCCCCTGGTGATGGATGGTGTAGTGTAAAACTCCCCATCGCCGATCAGTCGTGTAGTGTGAACATTACAGTGACCACGTGTTAATCAGAGTGTCGTGTAGTGTAAACTTGGCATAAGCTGTACAACAGCCAGGTGTATGTTTACATTACATTTACAATGTTGTAGCATGTCAGACAAATGAAAGAAAACAGTAACATTCATTTTTTATTATTATTTCATTTGTCTGACATGCTACAACATTGTAAATGTAATGTAAACATACACCTGGCTGTTGAATGTTACTGTTTTCTGTTTTGGATTAATTATTTATGTAAACAAAATACACAAATATTTTTAATAATAAATGTTCTTTGTACAATTATCACATTCGTTCTCTGAACATCTTTACATATTTAAACAAAACCTGTTAATGTAACTCAAATATGCCTAAATGTGTTGAATCGAAATTGAATCGAAAATCGAAGATCGAAGATCGAATCGAATCGGGACCTTGTGAATCGGAATCGAATCGATCCAGGAAATTAGTGGCGATACCCAGCCCTACTTGCAAGTGGAATGTTTGGAATGTATAGAATGCAAGTCTTCATCTCTGGCTTTAAAATGCAGCATATTTTTTAATGAGAGACAGATCTGGACTGTAGGCAGGCCAGTCTATTAATCGATAACACTCTTTGATCGCACGGCCATGCTGTTGTAACATGTGTAGCTTTAATAAACCCCCATGCCACGATAAATCCTGGCACTGGATACTGGATTACATATTATACATTATTTTTTTAATGAATTATCTGAATGCTTGTGCTTGATGTTGTTCGCATACACTGATCAGCCATAACATTAAAACCACCTCCTTGTTTCTACACTCACTGTCCATTTAATCAGCTCCACTTACCATATAGAAGCACTTTGTAGTTCTACAATTACTAACTGTAGTCCATCTGTTTCTCTACATATTGTTTAAGCCTGCTTTCACCCTGTTCTTCAATGGTCAGGACCCTCACAAGACCACTACAGAGCAGGTATTATTTAGGTGGTGGATCATTCTCAGCACTGCAGTGACACTGACATGGTGGTGGTGTGTTAGTGTGTGTTGTGCTGGTATGAGTGGATCAGACACAGCAGCACTGATGGAGTTTTTAAACACCTCAGTGTCACTGCTGGGCTGAGAATAGTCCACCAACCAAAAATATCCAGCCAACAGTGCCCCGTGGGCGGTGTCCTTTGACCACTGATGAAGGTCTAGCTGATGACCAACTCAAACAGCAGCAATAGATGAGCGATCGTCTCTGACTTTACATCTACAAGGTGGAATAACTAGGTAGGAGTGTCTAACAGAGTGGACAGTGAGTGGACGCAGTATTTAAAAACTCCAGCAGCGTTGCTGTGTCTGATCCATTCGTACCAGCACAACACACACTAACACACCTGCTCTGTGGTGGCCCAGTGTTGGTCCTGACCATTGAAGAACAGGGTGAAAGGAAGCTAACAAAGCATGCAGAGAAACAGATGGACTACAGTCAGTAGTTGTAGAACTACAAAGTGCTTCTATATGGTAAGTGGAGCTGATAAAATTGACAGTAAGTGTAGAAACAAGAAGGTGGTTTTAATGTTATGGCTGATTGGTGTAGGTATATATGTGTGTGTAGTACATAATCTGCATTTGTGGATGCAGCAACCAATGGTGCTTATCAACCATGGTTTGTCAAATTGCTCCCCATTCCATCCTTGTTTTTAATCCAGTGCTGTCTGAGAAAACAACAGTAAGTGACCTTCACTGGTGGTTTTCCACATTGCTCTTTATACATAGATTTTTCCTGATTCCCTAAATGTTTTGATTATATTATGCATTTATAAAGTGAATATTTAAAATCCCTTCTTCATTAGGGAATGTTGTTCTTAAGGTGTATTAGTCACAAGTAACACTTTAGTTTTTCATTGTCAATTTACATGATTAAACAGGTGGTGCAGCGATAAAACACACTAGCACACCAGAGCTGACATTTCAAACTCGTCGGTTTTCAAATTCGACAATTTTATATCTCCAATTCACCTCACTTGGATGTCTTTGGACTGTGGGAGGAAACCGGAGCACCCGGAGGAAACCAACGCAGACACGGGGAGAACATGCAAACTCCACACAGAAAGGACCTGGACCGCCCCACCTGGGGATCCAACCCAGGACCTTCTTGCTGTGAGGCGACAGGGGTACCCCACTTAACTAAATATTAACTAATTGTGTTAACAATTGCAAAAATACTCATCTAAATCATGATCTATTTTTTTTTTCTTCAACCATTTGATGACAATATTGTTTTCTCCTTTTCACCCTAAATATTGTAATGTAGAATATGTATGTAGCCAGGGGTGCTTAAACTTTTTGCATGAGTATAGAGCAAAACAAAATGAACCCACAGCACATTGAGAAAACAAGATGACAACAGTTACAACAGCTCCATCTTCTTTATCCTCATTCTCTCTGTACTTTCACTGCAGCCTCCCATTTCACACCCTTTCCGCCAGTGGGATTACACATCAAATCTCTCGTTACCTTACCGACTGCTGCTATGGCAACGCCGTTGAGTGCAGAGCAGTGGGAATATATTGAGAGCGAGCGAGTGTGGTGTCCATATCCTGCATGGGATCATAATTACAGCGCCACAACAGCCAATAACAACACAGCAGGAACTCCAGCATCAAAAGAAATGAAACACTAGGTAGAAGATTAGCGTCTTAACATGTGTCTTCAAGTTAAGTGTGCATTGCATCACATCAGTTGCTAGGTAAAGTCCAGGTAAATACATTTGAATTATGGTAATAATAACACATCATCAATAATACTGCAGATTTACTCACATTCCCATTTAGTGCGCAATAATCAAGCTTGCCTTAGTAGTTCAAACTCTGTTTTTATTTGCTGAGTAAAAGCACATTCACATGAAAAGCGGCAAAACCGATTTTGCGCCGGCTGTGCCGTTATTTCCTATGGAGTAAGGCGGTGCTGCTTAGCTTGCTGCTGCTCTTCCCTAAGCTGCACACTTTGCCGCAGCGCTCAAAGTTCAGCTGACTGAACTTTAACCCAGTCTGCCGCTCACTTTTTCAAAGCACCTCCAATGAGACGAACTGTTTGATATGACGCGGTAAAAGCAACTCAGGCAGTACGAACGATGCTTAACGTAAACAAAACGTAACGTGACTTATTGTATTAAAACAACGAGCAAGGAAACAAGGGATTCTATTAGTGGAAAGAACTTATGAGCAGTAATACTTAGGAGAAGTTCAGTGTTCCTGTGTTGTTCTTTTAGTACATGAAACCAATTAATGTTTTTTTTAACAATACGAGTTTTAGACTGATTCTTAAAATTTTTCAGCACCCTGAGCTATAACACAAGTTTAAAAGTGAGACAGGAAGAAAATCCAGCTAAACACAGATACATGTGGAAGCTTTCAGAGTGAATTTAACTGTTATTTCACACAAATGCAGATTTGTGCCGTGGTGCACTTTGATGATGTTTTACCACACCGCTCAAGCGGTGAACAAAACAGCGATTTGTGCCAAGGTTTGCGGTTTTGCCACTTCTCATGTGAATGTGCTCTAAGGGTCAATATTTGGCATAGGTATGTGCTCATGTAGATTCGGCTCTGCTCTAGTCCTTTACTTCCAGTGTACGATGGCTGGCATCATTACGGTCCAATCTGCCTCATATCCATCCAATGTAACAGTATCATCACAAGAAAAGGAGGACTTTGGTGGTGTATGAACATTAAGTTAAAGGACTTTTATTTTGTTTATTGGTTGTTCTGTTTTTGGAAATTGTGAAGCAACCAAAAAGTGGTATATGATTCATAGTCAGAAATGGTATTCATTGGGTAACGATGTTATCAGGGTAACGATTTTTTTTTTGCGGTACTTTCCTTTTAGAATATTTTATAGTGATGTTCAGACAGTGACTTACCACAATCATTTCGGAAGGCTCCAGTACGATACACTCACACCCACGGCGTAAACTCCCAGCAGATCGTTTCCCAAAACTAAAAGAGAAAACAGAAATGCAGATCTTAGAAACCAGGACAATACACAAAGTGTTAGTTATGAACACTTATGAACTACATTCCTCATTGGCTTTATTTATTATTACTGCCTTCTGTGTGTGTCCATGTGACTCAATGTATACATGCACCTGCTGCCAACCCAAAGCTGCTAAATGGTTTTTCGTTGTTTTTCGGGCAGTGATAGCTCAGTGGTTAAGGTACTGGACTAGTAAACAGAAGGTTGCCGGTTCAAGCCCCACCACCACCAAGTTGCCACTGTTGGGTCCCTGAGCAAGGCCCTTAACCCTCAATTGCTCATCGTGTTCAGCTCATTGTGTACGTCGCTTTGGGTAAAAGCGTCTGCTAAATGCTGAAAATGTAAATGTTTTGAACAATGACAATAAAACTCAATTCTACTCTATTCTCTTATGAAAGCTCGAAACTCTGAATTAATAAGCCCACTGCTGTTTAAATCCTTTTTTATTTCTCAAAGATATGCATAAAGATGCCAACCTGGCTGCCCCCTACATTCCTCATTGCACAACAACTTGGGTGTCTGGAATACGACTCTATGACACAACTACCGATAACCACAAAGCAACAACCACACATTGCCCAATAAGACTGAAGGTCAAGGGCTGCAATTTTTTCACTCCATAAAGGGCTCCAACTGTTGTCACTTCATTGTTTTCAAAAACTTAAAAAGGTGTCACATGGGAATCCAACCAATGTTCAGACTCAGTGCTTGGTTTATATTGCCGTTACGGTACTAAACATAGAGAAATGCAAGAACTTGAACGATGCAGAGCGTCACATCTGAAGCTTTGCTGACTAAACTGCAAACCAACATGTTTATAAAGTTTTACACATCCAAGACTGGAGCAGTTAAGATCAGCTTTGTGATATCCAAATAGCAATAGCACTTTGTAAAGTTAATGCATTTTGTTCACATAGTGAAATAATGTTGTTTTAACTCTGCCTGCTTTTCATTTTCTGATGGTAACATCTACTCTTAACAGTAACAGCTTATCAGAACTGTAAACATTTAGGCAATAAAAAGAAATCTTATTAATATTAAGCAAAATAAAGTTCACCCTATTGGCCTGGCCCTCCACAACAGTAACAGTTTCTTATGTGGCCCTCTGGAAAATTTAATTGCCCACCCCTGCCATATACAGTAGTATACATACAATGGTAATATGTTAATTGTTTGCATTTTAACTAAATTACATTTCCAAAGTCAAAGATTTAAATAATCAATGTCTATATTTACATGTTTGCATGAACACTGATTTGGGTCGGTTTTACTTACGAGTGCAAACTATAAGATATTGTTCATCCAAATAAATACATTTAGCAAAACCTTAATTGAAATACAACTATAATACATTTACTATAAACTAAAGTAACATTCCACATCATCAGCTCTAGCATACAACGACATTCACAGTCATTAATAAATCTGTTACCTTTCAGTGAAGCGTTAAGAGCGTTCCTTTTGGAAGTGTATCCCAATACTGTATATTCCTAAGAAGTTATACACTTATCTTTTGGCATTCTTCCAGTACATAAAGTTCAAACCAAGCTTGTTCTCAGTTCAGGATCAAACCGTGCTAAATAAGACATAATCCAAACATGTGTATCCAATCTCTCTGATCCCAAATACCACCCTCAGTATGAGCTATTCAGTCTGCTGCTGTTTCTGTGTTATGGGAATGAGAGTTCATTGAATGTGTGTGTGTGTGGGGGGTGGGGGGGGGGTGGGGGTGTTCATGCTACCAGGCATCAGTGATGACGGATTGGAGCCAAACATTCCAGCCAGCCTCTATGTGGCCGCCAGGATAAAGGAGAATCTAACCTCTACTCACTTAACACTAACCACTCTATCTGAACTACAAGCTCTGAGGATAGAGGCAGAACATACACCGATCAGCTATATCATTAAAACCACCTCCTTGTTTCTACCCTCACTGTCCATTTTATCAGTCCCACTTATCATATAGAAGCACTTTGTAGTTCTACAATTACTGACTGTAGTCCATCTGTTTCTCTGCATGCTTTGTTAGCCCCCTTTCATGCTGTTCTTCAATGGTCAGGACTCTCCCAGGACCACTACAGAGCAGGTATTATTTGGGTGGTGGATCATTCTTAGCACTGCAGTGACACTGACATGGTGGTGTGTTAGTGTGTGTTGTGCTGGTATGAGTGGATCAGACACAGCAGCGCTGATGGAGTTTTTAAACACCTCACTGTCACTGCTGGACTGAGAATAGTCCACCAACCAAAAATATCCAGCCAACAGCACCCCGTGGGCAGCGTCCTGTGACCACTGATGAAGGTCTAGAAGATGACCAACTCAAACAGCAGCAATGGATGAGCGATCATCTCTGACTTTACATCTACAAGGTAAACGGACTAGGTAGGAGTGTCTAATAGAGTGAACAGTAAGTGGACATGGTATTTAAAAACTCCAGCAGCACTGCTGTGTCTGATCCACTCATACCAGCACAACACACACTAACACACCACCACCATGTCATTGTCACTGCAATGCTGAGAATGATCCACCACCTAAATAATACTTGCTCTTTGGTGGTCTTGTGGGGGTCCTGACCATCAAAGAACAGAGTGAATGCAGGTTAAAAAAGTATGTAGAGAAACAGGTAAACTACAGTCAGTAATTGTAGAACTACAAAGTGCTTCTATAGGTAAGTGGAGCTGATAAAATGGACAGTGAGTGTAGAAACACGGAGGTGGTTTTAATGTTATGGCTGATCAGTGTATATACATACTGGCCACCTTATTTACACTCAAGTAATAATGCAGAAGTTCATGAGCATCTTAAATCTCCCCTGTTTAAGCCGCTCAGGTGGCGCAGCGGTAAAAAGACACGCTGCAACCAGAGCTGGATTCTGAGTATGTTGTATCGAATCCAGCTCTGCCTCCCCGGTTCGAGGCCGAGTGGCTGTATGAGCAACGATTGGCCGGTTGCTCAGTTGGGGGGTGGGACAAAGAACCGGATGTGGGTCTCTCTCTGTCAGAATGCGATTACGACCTCTGCCGGCTGATTAGAGGCGCCTGCACAGAGATGAGGAAGAGTGCCCTTAGGCTGTGTCTCTCCGCATGCAACGCTAGGTGGCGCCAAACTCGTCAATGTGCGGGTGGCAAAAATGCATCCGGCTGCTGCCCATGTTTCGGAGGGGATATGGGTTAGCTTTGATCTCCTCGGTCAGGGCAGGGTTCGGCATAGACAGAGAGGAAGCACGATGCAAATTGAACAATCGGATGCGCTAACGAGGGAGAAAAAGGAAGAAAAAAAACTCCCCTGCATACACAATACACAATGACCACATTTAAAGTACTTAAAGACTAAATTTAAGTGATATTTTCCCAAATTGGTGAATGCTGCTCTGGTTAGTGATTTTAACAAGTCAATGTAGAAATAGTTTTCCAGCAGAAGGAAATGACTAATATTACATAGAAAAGAATCTACTCATCAGACATCAGGTAGTATTGCATCACACACAATGAATCACATCAAGCAACATATCCAATCTATACTGTAAAGTTCCTCAAATATCTCATCCCGCCTGATATTTCACAAGCATCTTATAGCAATGTTGTTTAAAAAGTTGTAGTAAAGCTACTCAATCTTGCATGTGTAAGTTTATCAAAGCAAAAATATACAAAAAATACATTAGGCTGTATATTTGGGTTAAAGACCAAATCTGTTCGTTATCTTAAATTAAAAATAATATTGATGGCTCCCTAGGTGGCGCAGCGGGATATTACGCTAGTGCACCAGTGCTGAGAGCCAGTATTCGTGCCACGCATTGATCTCCGCGCTTCTCCACTTCCTGTACAGGCACATCGGGCTACTAACCAAGGTCCTTACACAGCATCAAAAACCCCACCCACATTAGTCTGGTCTTTAACCCTCCCGGCAGACTTTAAATGGCCAATGCTGTAGGCATTGCCAACTACGCCTGCTAGCAGAATATCCCTCGGGCTACTAACCAAGGTCCTTACACAGCGTCAAAGACCCCGCCCACATTAGTCTGGTCTAATTCGCTGTGGACAAATAAGAAGGGGTCGGTGTACTGCGCACATGTTGGAGGGAGCGTGAGGTAGGCGAATATACCCTCCTCGGACACGACCGGAGTCTCCAGCAGCAGAAGACAAATTGACTACACTAAATTGGGAGAAAATGAGTAAAAATGCATAAACAAAATAGCAAAATAATAATACTAATGATGTGTATTAAGTCATTTTATTTTTACTATTGTGCTTCTTCATTTTCTTGTGTTGGCGGTTTAAAAAAGCAGTCCAAGGAACCCTGGAATATCAGTGATCCGTTATTAGTTAGTTATTAGTTCAAGAGGTTTCATCTTTTCAGCTAGGTAAGTACACAGTGAAACGAAATAACATTTTCTTTTTAACGACCACGGAGGAACAAAAAAACAACACAGGACTACAACTAACTGCAAAGGTGCAAACAAAAGTGCAAACAAGACACTCAGTAAACAACCAGAATAAAGAACAAGACAGTGCAGGTACTGACAAAGCATGTTATTAAAGGACGTGTGAAGATATGTGACATGATATGAAATATGGTATTCACCAAATAATACAGCTTTTTATTATTATTATTACTAGCAGTAGTGGTAAAAGTAATTTAAAAGTTTCTAACTGATTTTTACATAAAACTGTTTTGAAACTGCATGTTTCAATCTTAATACTTTCTGATCCTACAGGACAGAAGAACAGCAGCATTTTCCAACTGGAATGTCTGAGAAATTAGTCTTGAAAGGAAAATAAATATAATCTAGAGATCAAGGATCAGATCTACCATATAAAAGTGATTTAAAAAAATCATATTTTTAAATTTCATTTAAAATTTTAAAGATTGGGAGCACTAGCTATCACTTTTTACCCTAGAAAACGGTGTTATTAAAGTTCTGTTTAAACCTTGCATACTGAGTAGATGATTCTATACATCCAGCCTAAGTTGATCTTACATGTACGAGGAACCTTCAAAAAGTTTCCACACTTTTATATTTTCATTGGAACGGTGATGGTGGGAGGAGTAGTAATTGGTTGAGTCTGAGAGACTGATAGAGCTTATAGTCCGGATTTAGCGCCATCTGATTTCAACCTATTTAGACACTCAAAGAAGCTTTAAGGGGAAGAAGATTTTCATGTGATGATGATGTAAAAGCAGCGTTGCATCAGTGGCTACGCGCTCAACCAAAAACATTTTTTGCTGATGGCATTAAAAAGTTGGTACGACGCTGGAAAAATGCATGGGAAGGTGACTATGTGATGTCATTTGTTTTTAACATTCTTAATAAATAGAGTTAACTTTTTGAAGAACCATCGTATCTAGACCAAAAAAGGAAAAGAGAAAAAACCTATATGACAGTGAAGGACACCTAGAGAAGCCAAAGATATACACACAAAAAGAGTGTTTACAGGCTGTTATGTTGAAAAGTGCTGTTACTATTTACTGACTTAGTAGCTTAAGTCATTTAACTTTGTGGCTTGGCTTCTTGATTCACTGATGGTAGTTATGCTTGACTATAGCTGGTAATCTCTCTGTGCTTATATAGATAAGACTGTACACCCATTAAAAAGTACATGAAAGTATTACCTTAGGCAGAGAGGGAATTTGTTAAAACTTAAAAGTTCTAAATTAGAAACAGCTAAACATATACTGTCTACTTACTTACTGTCTACAGTAAAGCAAGCATATTTTCCTGAACTTAGGAGTTGCAGTGCAAAAAGGTCCCTGCTCCAGATTATTTGTATGTCCATATAATCAGCAAAGCTCTATATGGTTTCAGGCTTTATATGGTGTCAGCTTTTACTGCCTCATTACTCAAACAGTTTTATAACCATTTATATATGCTAAATGGAAAGCAGAGTAAGACGTTAAAAGACTTAAGTTACAGACAGACAAGATACAGGATTAATGATTATAAATCATTAACTTTGTCTAGGGTCAAATAAACTGGCAATGAAACTAATTAAACAACCAGTTGGAATCTGAAGGAGTCAACTCTCAGAGCTGATTGACATGAATCACTTTTAAAAGCATCATAAAATAGTTTGTCTTATTGGCAGCGATTTAAAAGGTCAACTGCAAACTGGGCCAAAGTTCAAATCAATTAAATTTTTATGAGCACTGCCAAGGAATCAAAATGGACTGGCTAAATGTCAAATCTGAACGGCATACAAAGCTTGAGGTAATGCATTGTCAAGATGATTGCCATTTTCACAGAAAAAACACTGACATAGCACAAAGCATGTTCGCCACTGACCAATTGAAAGCACACCAATTTATGTATGACTGAATTTACTGCATATTTGGAACCCTTGAGTGTAACGGGGCAGGTAGCAGTGCTGGATGGATCGAGGTAGAACAATACTGTGGCTAAAAAGACCCCAACAAAAACGAGATACACACAAATAGTTACAAATGAAAGACTCAAAAACATCGACAAACTGCGATGGAGAAAGTGGATAGAAAAAAGAATAGTGCAGAACTAGGAACTGGTTGTCACAATATAGCAGGCTGCTCCAGCCGTCTGTGACATCCCAGTTCCGGGAAAAAAAGAAAAAAACAGAGAACCCTCAAAACAAGACAGGGATGGCAGTAAATGACCCAACCGAGCTAAACTAATTTATAGGTTGGGTTCACCCAAGAAAAGGGATGTCACACAGCCTCTGGGGTAATTTGCTCTCAGAGGACAGTTCCACCATGCACCAATAATGCCAAAAAAAAATCCTGAGACACCAGGTGGGTCGCTAGAAAGAGATAAATATGTTAGCCTCACACCAGCAGAAAACTGGAACAGACCTAGCCCGGCATCAAGTAACTACAGATAAGACTTCTAGGCAGGTTTCCCAACAGAGTTTAGGGCGTATCTGTCAAAGAGAAACTGAGATATATAGAAACACTCCCACCTGAAAAGAATGAATCCTTATGAGGCGCAGGTGACTTCAATTTATTTATATATTTATTAGGATTTTAATGTCATGTTTTACACACTTTGGTTACATTCATGACAGGACAGATAATTACTGGTTACACAAGATTCATCAGTTTAAGTCTTTAATGTTAACACAGTCATGGAAAATTTTGTATCTCTAATTCACCTCACTTGCACGTCTTTGGACTGTGGGAGGAAACCGGAGCTCCTAAAGAGAACCCACACGGACACAAGGAGAAAATGCAAACTCCACACAGAAAGGGCCCGGACTGCTCCAGTTGGGAATCAAACCTAGGACCTTGTTGCTATGAGGCGACAGTGCTCCCCACCGAGCCACCGGACTTGTCAATGAAGAAAAAAAGACATGGACTTGGTTCAAAACTCGGCGTGGCCACCGGTCGGCTGGGTGCCCACCTAGCGACTATAACTGGCAGTGCCTGCAGCAGACACGGTTCTGCTAGGGCGGGGTGACCGGACTATGTAGGTGGGGTCTTCAAACACTGATTAGCAGATAGAGAGGCGCCTGTGCAGAGTGGGTGAAAAAGGGTTCCGCTAAGGGCTGCACGTGGGTCGGAGGAGGCGTGAGCAGCAATGTACCCACCTCGACAGCAATCAGGGATCCCCCAGCAGTGGAAGACAAATTGAAACGCTAAATTGGGGAGAAAATGGGAGAAAATGCATAAATAAAAAAATAGAAATAAAGAAAAAAGACATGACAGTCATCTGTGCCTCCTCGCCCCCTCTGCTGGTCATAACTGGCATGGCAAATAAACCAAGATTCTGCAACTGGACTCAGCTGCACAAGTAACACTTGAGCAGTTACCAGAGTAAACCAGATTTTCAAATCCTTGATACATACAAGCTTGGGAAACTACACTTTTCAGTATAAACAGCATATAACGTGGAAGAATGAGGAAGCTACAAATATCTAATTACATAGAACCCTGTGTGTAATTATGCCAACTAGTAGGTCCTAAACGTTTCTCTTAAATGGACAGAAACTGTCCATGTAATCAGCAACAAGTTTCAAGCTTCACGGTGTTGATTTTGTCTGCATCTTGCTGCCTTGTCACTTAAACAACTAATTTAATATGCTAATTGGAAAGCAGAGTAAAATGTTAAAACACTTTAGTTGCAGATAGACAATTTCCAGCATGAATGGTTATTTATACTATCATTAACTTAGCCAAGTTCACACCACATGACTTTCGGAGCTGTCAGTTCGCTGTACAGTTCACACTACACAACCTGATCTCTTGTAGTCGGGAGTCTTTTAAGTCGTTGTGTATTTCACACTACACGATTGATCGGCGATAGGGGGTCACACAATCTACCATCAGGAGCAATCTCAAACGAGTCAGTCTGGTCTACCAAACTATGTTTTGTCATGAAAACGCATGCAAAAAGTGAAAAGGGGTTTAGTGATACCATGTCCAAAATTGCACACCAGCAAGAAGCGAGCGAACAAAGTTGTTTGTGCGCTAATGTGCAGCGTAAAAGCAAGTAGGAATAATAAAGGAAACTGGGTGAAGGAGTGGGTTTGGCTACGCGACCAGCAGGGATCGTCTGTTCTGCAGAGAGTGTTGGAAGTCAAATAAATATTTTTTTGCAATGCAGCGTTGGTATTATGGTTTGGCGTGGACGACAAGTCACAAATACTGTAAAGCTTGTGTGCAGATGTATTCACTGCTTGCTGGGCAGTGATAGCTCAGTGGTTAAGGTACTGGACTAGTAATCTAAAGGTTGCCGGTTTAAGCCCCACCACCGCCAAGTTGCCACTGTTGGGCCCCTGAGCAAGGCCCTTAACCCTCAATTGCTCAAAATTGTGTTCAGTCATAACTGTAAGTCGCTTTGGATAAAAGCGTCTGCTAAATGCTGAAAATGTAAATGATATAAACTATATTATGCACCTGTTCCACATATTTACAACATTTACATTTTCAGCATTTAGCAGACGCTTTTATCCAAAGCGACTTACACAATGAGCAGAACACGATGAGCAATTGAGGGTTAAGGGCCTTGCTCAGGGACCCAACAGTGGCAACTTGGTGGTGGCGGGGCTTGAACTGGCAACCTTCTGTTTACTAGTCCAGTACCTTAACCACTGAGCCATCACTGGCATTTACAACTTTTCCTTCCCCGCATTTCCCTTCTGTATCTTGCGTTCACAACAATCACAACCTGATCGCAACATGTTTCACAGTACATGAATTTGAGTCACTGACAGGTCCAGACATTTAACATGCTAGCGCTCGGCGAGCCGCTCGGATCAAGTAGTTAAACAGTTCACACATAGCGATCGAGAGCCGATTTTCGAGCCACGAGCAAACGCCGATTTGCCTCCAAGCCAGCACATCGTGTAGTGTGAACTATGGATTAATCATCTGTGCCTCCGTGCCCCCTTTGCTGTTCATATCTGCCATTGGCAAATGAAGCATGATTCTGCAACTGGACCCAGCTGCACCAGTAACACCTGATACATACAAGCCTGGGAAACTAAACCTTTCAGTATAAAAAGCATATATCGTGGAGGAATGAGGAAGATACAAATATCTAGTTACACAGAACACTGTGTGTAATTATGCCAACTTGTAGGTCCTAAATGTTTCTCTTAAATGGGCAGAGACATACCAGAAAATCCTCTAGAGAATAAAACCACCACACTTAATCTCTTTAAATGGTTTGACTTGCAAAATCTTTAACACCAAGAACATTTTGTAAGACGTTGTCTGAATTACCACACCAAACAATACCAGAATCCAAATATCAGGTTTAATCAGGATTTAAACAATAGGGGTCTTTGTTGGCAACTGAGCCTGAAATGCCACCGTTCAGCTCACTGAGATTGTTTACTGGAAAAAGTAGCAGGTGATATTTATGGCACCATTTTCAGGCTCCCTTTTAAAACGATGTTGTAATCAACACTTTGAAAGATTTTTTTTATTTATTTCAGTTAACTCTATTTTAAGAATGCAAGCTGGACACATTGTGAACCTTTGAAACACAATCCAGCTGTTCAATTTTACATTTACGGCATGTAGCAGACGCTTTTACCGAAAGTGACGTACAGTTATGACTGTGTGTCATGCAAGCAATTTAAGGTTAAATGCCCTGCTTAGGGGCCCACCAGTGGTAATTTGGCGATAGTGAGGATTAAATCAACAACCTTCTGATTACTAGTCCAGTACCTTAACCCCTAAGCTCCCACTGCTAATTTCATTCAAATTTAATTCTTTTTTTGTTAGTTAGTTATCTAGTTAAAATTCTCTAAAAGAAACGTTTGCTCATGGCCTGGCAGGTATGCTGCTGTGCCATAGGATTGGAACTTGTGGACAATACTCCCAATGGTGTCTCTAGGTATGTTTAGGATCCTGGAAATGTTTAGGGTCTTATACACATTGCCCTTTTGGTGTAACGACAAACGATTTCCTTTCTCAGCTTTTTGTAAACTATTTGTTTTCACCTCGATTGCAACACACCTTGAACACCTGAATGTCTAGGTGGTGTTTAAATAGAACATAACTTCATCTTCTTCTTCTTCTTACTCTGCCTCTGTCCCGTTCGGTTGCGGGGTCGGCTCTGGCTGGATCATGATCCGCATTGATTTGGCACAATTTTTACGCCGGATGCCCTTCCTGACACAACCCTCCCTATTTTATCCGGGCTTGGGACCGGCACTACAATGCACTGGTTTTGTGCATCTAGCGGCTAGGTATCTATATGACAATTCAGTGTTTCCAATTAGCCTGGTGGCATGTTTTTGGACTGTGGGAGGAAACCGGAGCACTCGGAGAAAACCCACGCGGACACGGGGAGAACATGCAAACTGGGGATCGAACCCAGGACCTTCTTGCTGTGAGGCGACAGTGCTACCCACTTAGCCACCGTGCCATTTATACAAAACATAACTGAAGCAAATTAAAGCTCTTCATTAAGTTCCAAATGCTTTAATTGTGTTGTAACCCAACTTTAGGTCATACAGACTAACAGTAAGTTTTAACATCAGTAAGCATTGAATAAATGTGATATGGCAGTCAAATATCTTACTACTCTAAAATACTACATCATTCATTTTCTTATTTTATTTATTTACGCATTTTTTCCCCCTATAAATCTAGCCAGATTCATCTACCCAAATGCATTTCGCTTCCTCTTTATTGCTGCTGACCTCCACTCCTAACCGAGGAGAGCCGTTACTAACACTTTTTTTTTTAACTCAAACCTTCTGATTCATTTTTTCCCAGTGTCGTACCAACTTTTAAATGCCATCAGCAAAAAGTGTAGCCACTGATGCACCACTGCTTTTACATCATCACCACATGAAAATCTTCTTCCCCTTAAAGCTTCTTTGAGCGGTCCAAAAAGGTGAAAATCATTTGGCGCTAAACCCGGACTATAAGCTCTCTCTCAGTCTCTCAGACACGACTAATTACTATTCCTCCCACCCTCACCCTTTCCAAAGAAAATAAAACAAGTTTGGAAACTTACGTAAAAGAAGCCAGTAAAATAATTTGCAGGATAACCAGAAAGAAGCAAGAACAGCAGTTACACAGTAAACAATGGTGCAATCAATGCACTGAACAACAATCATCTCTGTTTTTATGACCACACAAAATACTTCCACTTTGAATGCACAGATCTTAAGGCTGTAATGGAACAAAGAACTACTGAACAAAGTACTACTGTTAATCATTTGTGGTGTCTGAAAACTCCTGCTTATTTTTAAAGGAAAAAGACATCTAAATCTAAAGTGAAAATGTCCACAGGAATTATATTCAACAGAAACAGATATGGCTGCATATTTGTTTTCCCCTTCAGCAAGTGATATATGTCGGTTTTAAAACATACGGCTGATACCCATTAGAATGTATTACAATAAGGGTTAAACGACCCTGTGTGGACCACTATGAGTGTTGGTGAGCATGTTGGAACCATACATCATGAGGTCTAGGTCACACCTGTACACGTTTATAGGAACAGTGTCTGTAGTGTTAAGAAGCGCATTAGGGCGGCTCGATTAAGCTCGTGTTCTTAAAGCCCCCCTTAATGATTTTCCATGTGCTTCCTGACACACACGACTACTGAATTCAGCAAAGCACTCACTGTGCTGAGAAATCGAACACAACACACGGCTAATAATAACTTTATGGGTTAAAGTATTTTGAATGACGAATACTAAAGTGAGTCTAAATATGAATACAGTTCAGGGGTTCTGGTTTATTCTACAATGAGTAATGTGTGGTTTATTTTACACAGAACAGTTCAGCAAAGTCCTGAGACTATTTAATGGACCTTCATTTGCACAAAAATAAGCTTGTCTGATTTGCCTGCATCTAGACTACAGTGTGCATTTAATGGCTATAAAAACATGTCACAAAACCTCTGTACACTATACAGCCAAAAGTATTTGGACTTGCCTCCTTGTTATTTAGTTTAGGTGTTTCAGCAACGCCCATTGCTAAAAAGTGTAAATTTTCAATTATATGCTCGTAATTTTGTGGCAACAGTTAAGAAATAGACAATTTCTGTTTGTTCAGCAAGGTACAAAAAACATGTTTGAAGAGTTGATGACAAGGAACTTCTGCATAGAGCACTGAGTTAAATCCTACTGACAACATTTGGTTTGAATTGGACCACTGATTGCAATTCAGGCTTTATTGTCCAACATCAGTGCCAGATCTCACTAACACTCTCGTGACTAAATGGGCAGATATTTAACAGAATTAAACACTCCATAATCTTAAAAAAGTATTATCAGAAAGGGGGTGGGGGTTATTTTGAAGTTTTAGGAGAGGACAGGGTGACAAAACACTCGCTCACATGTTCTGACAATGTGTTACATACCTGGATCTGGGCAGGAACATTGATTCTTTTATGAACACTGAACCAGAGAGCAGGATGTACCAGCAGCTGCCGATGTCATCCGGACTGAAACAGAGAGTAAGGGAGTGTTAATGAGTAACACACAGATAAGGGGTTTGGATTCACAGATTTCAGGGAAAATGATGAGAAACTTGCAAATCCCCAGTTAATCCTAAATTCTCAATTTGTGTTTTAATTCGCAGAAAAAAAAGTCATGAGTGGAAGGCATTATTGGGATGAATATGGACGTTTCATAAATAAAGGATGTTATATTTGAATGTTTTTTGGATCAAATATGAAGGAAGCTTTGTATCTGTGCTAATTGACATGGCCAATCTTATAATCATGTTTACAAATGTTGTGGCCAAGGTGATCCCTCTGCCAAGCTGGTACATTTCCATTATTTTGTAGATATAAATAACATGAACATTTTTATTAGAATTATTATTTTATTACTTACTGAACTAATAAAAGCAGATAATATATAATTCTATAATTATATTATATATTATAATTCTATAATATATAATTCTACAGGTAATTCTAAATAACATTATTTTCTTGACCTCTTAAATAAAGTTTTATTATTATTATAATTATTTTATTAATTACTGAACTAATAAAAACAGAAAATATATAATTCTATAATTATATTATATATTATAGTTATATATAATTCTACAGGTAATTCTAAATAACATTATATTCTTGACCTCTTAAATAGAGTTTTTTATGTTTATTATTTTTTATTATTATTTTATTATTGTTTATTATTTTTTTAGTTTGTTTATTCATTAATGAACTAATAAAAACAAAAGATATATAATTCTATAAATATATTATAAATTATTTTTCTGTAATATGTAATTCTACAGGTAATTCTAAATTACAGATTATATTCTTGACCTCATAATAAATAAAAAAAATAAATTATAAAAACAAAAAGAACATAAAAAAAAGGAAAAGGCTACATTTCCCCATTTTGCAGTTGTTCTTAAAAGCTGATACAAGTATCACCATCTAATGCATTGGGTGGCCTTGAAAAATTGGCGTGTAAAAAGTAGAAATGTAGAAATCTGTAGGTTTAAACAAAACAAAAATGCTTTTATGTGTTTTAGTGAAAAAAATCCTATAAAATAGCTAACAATTAAATTAAAATAGTGTGTATTTCACTACAACTGCACATCACACACTGTTTTCTACTTTAAATCATGCCAAACTTACTATAGCAGTATCTATATAAAACCACTTTCACCAAAAAATAAATGCCTGGCAAGATTGGGCATTTAGTCATAGCTGAGTAAAACGTTTACAAGACAATATTAATGCAATTCATCCAGGTTTAGGATCTAGACCACAATGCTGACTCTGATGTCTGTGTTTCTTAAAAAGTACCTATAGTTGGTTTGATTAGGAGTGGCACTTGGTCTTAAAAGTTTGAAGTAGGGTGCTTAGGTGGCACATCAGTCTAAACTCACTAGCACACCTTTGCAAAGTGATCAGACTTACAAGTTTGAATCTCATCAGAGCCACCGACCTGACCAGGCATCCACACAAGCACAATTGACTGTGTTTGAGTAAAGGCAGTTCAGACGGGGTCTCTTCCCATTACTGCTGTATATGCGATCTTCGGGCCTGGTCCAGACGCCTGCGTGTGTGAGGTAGGGGTGAAATGGAGCTTAGCATGGCTCCATAATCAGTAGGGCTCTGTGTGGGAACCCAGGTGATGAGAAGCAGTCGCAGATTGGACACTGGTCATATGAGGCTTGTGGTAATGTTTGGGGTTTGTGCGAGAGGCAGTGGATTCACAGTCTGGAATTGGACATATTTATATATATATATATATATATATATATATATATATATATATATATATATATATATATATATATATATATATATATATATATATATATATAAATGAGAGAGAGAGAGAGAGAGAGAGAGAGAGAGAGAGAGAGAGAGAACCCAGTACCCAACGCAAAGTTCCTTTTCAGGCAAAATGACCTCCAGTGAGCAAGCATGGCATTAAACACAAACATGAATAGTGCCAGGTGCTCCCATTGTGTTTTCTGTGAAATATCACCATAACAATATAAAGAGATAAATACTATTACTAAATAAATGAACGACTCCTTTTGGCTGCTCCTGTTAGAGGCGGCAGGAGTGAATCATTCATCTGCATATTTAATTTGGAATTATTTTTTTAATGCCAGATGCCCTTTCTGACAAAACCCTCCTATTTATCCAGGCTTGAGAACGACACTAAGGATGCACTGATGTGTCCCCCCAAGTGGCTCGGTTCCCCCAGTGGACAGTTCTTAGCCCAGGATTTAAACACTGTTTCCAGCAGCAAGGCTCTTACCATTACGCCAACATGAATACTGTTACTGTTTTCACAAAAATCACCCTGCTTTTGTTTTTCTTGCTATTTTTGGCTTAACAGGGTGTGGATAAAAATAAGGTTTTCCAACAGAAAAAAAAAACACAGTAAAGCAGAACAGACCAATTAGAAAACTATATATTATATGCAGTATTTCACTTACACAAACACTCAAGTATAGCACCACTAACAGAAAGACTCTTGTGGATAAGTGTATGTGTGTGTGTGTGTGTGTGTGTGTGTGTGTGTGTGTTTTAGAAAATTACATGCTGACACATTGCTCCATAAATACCCCTTCTCATGGTGTCACAAAGTAGGCAGGAGTGTGGGTAAAGTGCCAAAACGATTTCAAAGTTACAGACTAATTCCACTGAGCTTCATCTCCACCTCCTGGAAGCTAAATTAAATAAGAGGAGAACAACTTTTAAAGAACTGGATATGCACAGTAAAGGCAGTGAACATTAGCTCTGTACTAAATATTTACTGTATGTCGGTGTGTATGGTTAGGCATGTACTGATATACTTTGCCTTGATTGCCAAAGGTTTTCAAACAAACCAATACCAAAATGTAATCTTTGTATTTATTTTTTAATTATTTAGTTATCAGCTATTACATTTAACCACTGACTTACTTTAACACTCCCACACCACTTAAATAGGTTCAGCAATTTGGTTTGTACATATAGACAGAACTTGTAGGTATCCGATTACTGACTGTAGTTGCTGTACTGACTTGCTGGTTTCTATATGTTGTCATTCCCGCTATTCCAGGGTCTTTTATAGCAGAGGTCCCCAATCACCAGGCCACAGACTGGTACTGGTCTGTGGGTCATTTATTACAGGGCACAGAAAAGAAATAATTAGAGGTCGCTACAAAAACACAGCTTCCATTTCCAACATCTTATTTTTGTGAAGCAGGATTTTCTGCAGTGACGGCAACCAAAACAAAGTTACGGAGTACACTGGACATAAGCAACACACTTCAAGTGTTATTGTCTCTTATCCCCCCTAGGTGGGAGCATCTCATTGCAGCAAAAAAAAAAGCTCAGGGTTCTCACTGAATTTCCATCAATGGTGAGTAGTATTGTTATGCACTATTGTTTTGTTTTTTATTACGATCGTCGTATAATTTTTATTTTAAATCCTCCTGCCCCACCAGTCTGTGAAATTATATCTTATATGAAACCGGTCTGTGGTGCAAAAAAAAAAGTTGGGGACTGCTGTTTTACAGGGACCCCATTTAACATAATTCTAATTTATCCTAATTTTCCTATGGACCATGAAAGGAGGATGGATCCCTGTTAAGTTTGGGTCCTTGTTAAGTTTACTTTCAAACATTTAGAACCTTTTTCCTTGCCACTGTTGCCCTCGGCTTGGTCAACATGGGTTTCTGGTTCCAGAATCTGTAAAGTTGCTATCAGACAATGTCAATTTATTTTGTTTTAGGACTAGGACTAATTAGGGTTTTTTTTTTTGTCCTTTTTTAAAGCAAACAACCACATTTGTGAATTTGACCATGTCAATTACTAGATAGAAAAACCAGAGCATGGAAATTTGATCTACTCATAAAACCCAAAAGTTAATAAATTTGCAGTCCTACCTATAAACAAGGCACTACCCAATAATCAATGTAAATAATTTCACTAAAATTGTTAATTACAATTGTTACACATTTTTAACTCTATTTATTAAGAATTTCAAAAACAAATTGCATCACTGTGTAGCCACTGATGCACCGCTGCTTTCACATCATCACATGAAAATCTTCTTCCCCTTAAAGCTTTTTTGGTGCTAAATCCGAACTATAAGCTCTCTCAGTCTCTCCTCCCACCCTCACTGTTTCCAACCAAAATATAGGTGTGGAAACCTTTTGACAATCCCTCGTATATATCTCATTTAACTATTAAATCTGTGCCAGTACCAACCTTCAAGACTAACTAACACCCATGAATTTAGAGTTTTTGTTCTAAAATGAATTATTTCCAGAGCTGAGATCTCGAATACATCGTATCGAATCTCGGCTCTGCCTGCCGGCTGAGGCGGAGTGGCTACATGAACAACGATTGGCCTGTTGTTCAGATAGGGGCGGGATTAAGCTGGATGGGGACTCTCTCTCAGACTAGTGCGATTACGACCTCTGCTGGCTGGTTGGTGGCGCCTGCACGGAGATGGGAAAAAAGTGCGGTAGAGGGTGTGGCTCTCCGTACACAGCGCTGTACTGCACTGCACTCGTCAAGTGTAGGTGATAAGATGTTCGATTGCTGTGCACGTGACGGAGGGGGCGTGGAGCAGCCTCGTCCTCCCCAATCAGGAGCAGGGACCAGCATTAGTGAGAGGATGATTGACGGGTAGAAATTGGATGCACTAAAGTGGGAGGAAAGGGGGAAAAAATTAATTAATAAATAAAATTATTTCATGAAGATACTTTCACCTAATTTTGCTGGTTTTGGACACTAAGCTACGAAACAGATTCCTTACAGGACATTTATTATTTATGCCCACTCCTCTCCATCACAGTTTGGAGCAGAAGAACATGACACATTTGGACTGTTTGTTAAAGGCATAACAGCAGGGGTCCTGTTGGGTTTGTTCCAGACAGACCAAGTTAAGTTCTCTCTGATTGACTCAGTCTTTCACAAAGCAGGGGATCTGAACAAGGTCATACCAGGAACTCAGTCGTGCTCCATGATCCATGAAGAACCCATTTGTCCTCAAGGAGAAAGGGGGATGTTGGGGGGAGTTATCAGTGGTCTGATGCTAAACTTTAATATCCTTCCCTATTATACATTTCTGACTTTCTAGCTTAGCACTACGGGTGCCAGCACTAAAAAAAAATGAAATCATCATTTAGGTATTTGGTAGAAAGACATGGAATACGGATTGGAGAAAGCGTCTAGAATACACATAAATATAGGAATATAGGTGTATACAAACAGGCAAAGCCTACAATAGTCTATTTTTTAAACAACACTGACAAATCAGTGACATTACCATCAGTTTTATTGCAGTCAGATACCAACCTGAGACATATGGCAGAAATGAAGCCTGGACAAGGCACCAATCAATCATAAGGGACCACACACATTCATTCATATACCGGTACTCATCATTCTGTTTTATGTCATTCTGCAACTCTTTGGAGCAACTGCTGTCTTCTCTATGCTGATACTGCATTAGTCCTCACTTTATTTTTTGCTCTAAAATTCCTAATTTAAAGGCAACCAGATGCATGGAGATTGGCAGCTTAAGACCAAACAACACATGCACACTTGCTCTTTACCTTTTGCTTTTTAGAACTCTGCCCCCTAAAAGTGAATGCAAAAAAGAACGATCATAAATCATACATAGAGAAACTCATGAATCAATTTAGGCTGGTCTAACATGAAACAGACTGCATGTGGTAATACATTAAATTTTAGAGAACTAATGTTGTCTACAATTACTGACTAACTATCACTATTAATGGATTCATATATTAAATAGCTTTTTTGTAATGGACTAATTTGTTGTTTAAGATATACATTTTAAATGCTAGCCTACCCTTAAGATACATTAAATAACCCAAATTATGTATATACCTCCTTTACATCCTGCATAAAATCAAGCATACAACCAATCAGCCTCCACAAACAAATGCTTCTTAGGGTCAAGTGGGGAACTGATGTCCACAGCTGGGACCACTGAAGGGCACTGCTTACTAATGTTATTAAAGTAGTCTACGCTGACAAAGCCAGCTGGTGACTAAGGAAGTCAGGGGTCATAAATGAATGATGCAAGTCTGGAATACACTGGATCTGGCCAGAATGTCAATATTCCTCTAGTCTTACTTTTGGAGTCTTTGTTTAATTAGTTATGCTAGTATCCAAAAAATAAAAGGTACAGTGGTAGCCTAATGGGTAAGGCTTTGAGCTATCAACTGCATGGTTGAGAGTACAAATTCCAGCCACTGTTAACCTCTCTGCTCCAGGGGCGCGGTACAATGGCTGACCCTGCGCTCTGACCCCAGCTTTCAAATAAGCTGGCATATGTGAAGAAATAATGTCGTTGTACTGTACACCTGTATATGTATATATGACAAATAATGGCCTTCTGTATAAAAAGTATGTGGGGTAAGCAAATGACCAGGTACTTGTTAGGACAAGTGTAAGTAGATTTATTTTTGTTTCATGTCCTCATTCAGAAAGAAGTTTTGTATACCAAGGAGCTTAGACTACAAGGCTGCTGCTAAATACTTCTGTTATTTTATTAATTTAATAATTTGTTTGTTTATTTTTCATGTTTATGTGAAATATTAATGCTGTCAGTCTGGTCCCCAAAAAAAAAACCTTTATGAAATTTTCACTTGAAGATGGGATGGAAAGTCTTAGTCGGGAAAGTTGGATGGGACCAGACTCATTCTGATTTTATAAGCCAATTTATACCTCACAAAGGTGTAGCTCAAAGAATTGGCAGTAGGGAAACAAGCTGTACTTCCCAACCTCACCCCATGGTATTAACTCCTATATATAGTGAATTACCAAAACTATAGTTATGCACTATGTAGCATATAGAATGTAGATGGAAGGTAGCCAGCAAATCGTCTACGTGCACTGTGTAAACAATGTCTGCCTGTCATAACCTTGGATTTAAGCTTATAAGGCTTAAAAAAAGTAGAATGGAAAATGGTAAAACTGAATAATGCTTCGTGTTTACATACTATAGTTTATAGAGTTTAATTGAACATATGCTAAAGAAAGTGCCAGGTACAGTCATGGAAATATTTTGGTATAAGACAAATAATGTGCTGTAATGACTCAATAAACTAATCAGAAAGGCTGGCTCAGTCATTGGTGTTACTTGGAGACTGATGTGGAACGTAGGACACTTCATAAACAATTAACAATCTTGGACAATGCTGCAAACTCTCCAGTCAACAGTGAGAGCACAGGAAAGTGTGTTTAGCAACCGGCTAATACAGTTACGCTGTGCCAAAGAGTGGCACATGAGGTCTTTTTTATCCTCTACCATCAGACTCTACAATGAGTCTACAGTCGAGGCAGCCAGACCTAATGTTGTTGGCCTGATTAGGGTTGTTTTTCCTAGAACTTACACCACTTATATACTGACGTCACTTTATTTTCTAGACCCCTAATTTGCTGTCACGTATTATTATCATTATCATTATTATAATTAATAATAATCTAATAATAATAATAAATGTGTATATTGATACTTTACGTTATACTGCCTTTTACTGCATATTTGTATTTAGCAGTGCTCCTGTATGCTCCCTACTTATTGTTTTTTCTATATTGTATGCTTGTGCAATACGTCTAGATTTCTGTTCTGATTACGTTCTGTGTTTCTGATGCTGCAACAAAACAATTTCCCTCTGGATTAATAAAGTTCTGTCTGTCTGTCTGTCTGTCTGCCTGTCTATTGGTACCTGTGTAAAAGAGTGCAACAATTACACCATGACTTTAAAACTCCTCTGAAGGTACTGAATGACTTAGTTACCTGCTCGCTCTTCCTTTTAGTTATGCTGTAATAATTAGGGGTGCCGGAGTCTAAAGCTACTCTCTGCAAAACTGACATTTTACTCTTAACGATTTCACATTTTAACTACATTTTCTGTTGTTTTACCCCGAGGTTAAAGACTGCACGTCGAGACTGCTGTGCCAACAATGCTGCTCCTGCTAGATGTGATGGAAACCTGATTTGTTTGCACCAAAAATGTCAAGAGCTCACTACGGACTTCATCACAGACAAATAATGAAGAACTCCAATTATTTTTTGCTACTTATAACTTTTAGTTTAATTTAATTTTGTGTATGTATGATTTGTGTAAATCCTATTTATTCAAATTATCCTCCAGGCCACCCAAGGTGTCTGGTTCCTCTTAAGGTTTCTTCCTGTAATTTTAAGGGAGTTTTTCCTTGCCACTGTCGCCTTCGGCTTTCTCAACAAGGGTTTCTGGTCTGTTGGTCCCGGATTCTGTAAAGTTGCTTTGAGACCATGTTCATTGTAAAAAGCGCTATACAAATAAAATTGACTTGAAATTGACTTCACTTGAATGGTAAGCATTCATTTTGGAGATGTATGTTTACTAAAGTCTGAGATTTTGTTATGTGGTATGTTTATATAATTTACATTATATGCTGCAAAACCGCTTTTGCACTGCCATGGAGTGAAGTGTTGCTGCTTTGTATCGTGCACCACACACATTTACTACTTTGATGCCCTTTTTTACTGCTCCTTGCTGCGCTCTGCGATCTGATGGAACTCTGACCTTGTCAAAGCGCCGCCAATGAGACTAATTGTTGTATGACAACAAGAGACAAGAGAATCTTAGACATGATGACAATGTTTCTTAAAACCCTGAGCTATTTAATGCAACTTAAATCTAGAATGACATTGTGAGAGAAGAAAAAGAAAAAAACACTACATGGTGACTAGTGAGCTGTAAAATTGGGACAGGGTTTATATTTTAGATAGAAATCTTCCGTCTCCTGTTATGGCTTCATAGCTCTTCAATATGATTGAATCTGCATTTAGATTACTGACACAATGAAGTTTCATGAACCCTTTTTGACCTTTTACAGAGTTTTTATCTACTGGGCTCTACTCCTTTCTCCCCCTGTCTGTGTGGGTTTTGCTCCCACAGTCCAAAAACATGCAGCCAGGCTAATTGGAGACACTGAAATTGTCCTATAGGTACCTGGCCGCTAGAATGCATAAACCAGTGCGCATTGTAGTGCCTGTCCCAAGCCCGGATAAATAGGGAGGGTTGTGTCAGGAAGGGCATCCGGCATAAAAACTGTGCCAAATCAATAATGCGGATCACGATCCGCCGGCGACCCCTAACGGGAGCAGCCGAGGAAATAGACATAGTTTTGATCTACTCACATCTTAAAATATCGACCACTGCGGAGCGTGCTTGTTTTAAACTAAAATACATTTCAAACAAACATGTGAAGTATTGACAGACAGTATTGGCAGTTAAGTTGGTGCTCAGTGGCACAGCCAGCAAAAAGCGGTTTTGCTGGGCATCATGTGAAAGGTTTTAATGCTGCAGTAAGCAGCAAAATGTGCCCAGCCTCGCCATGAACGAAGCGCAAAGCGATAATCATGTGAAAGCCGCCTTACGGATTAAACTTTGCCAGCATGAGAGGGGGGAGGGTTTAGAAAGTCTAGGTATAGCTGCGCTCAGTTCCAGCACTGTTCATAGCCTACTTTTAAATTGATCTCCAGATATTATCTTGTTTGGGATCACAACCAGCCCAACATATGGTGTAAAACTGGTCTCATGGGAATAATCAAGGTCCAATGGGAATACACTGAAATGTAATGGGTGTATCAAAACCAGTTGGAGGTAATGGGGAAGTGTGTGTTTGCTTAAGTGTGTAGTCTGAGCCTCAGACCATTGTACAGAATGATGGATCACCAAGTTACTAAACAGCACACCAACGTTGTGCCAACCCCCCACACCCATACACACAATCATTCACCCCCTCACAGGGGGACGTTTAAGCTAAATGAGGTCTTCAATACTCAGCTTGATGCATTAAATGGCCATAAGATTTTAATTCAATTGAAGACTGAAGGTTTATTGTCCTATACATGTTCTTGATGTATAGAACATAAAACCACAATTAAATCTAATTACACTGGAAGCAACTGGGAAAGTTTATTGGCTTCACAGAAGTGTTGCAGTTTTTCTGTAAATCACTGCGGGGTGAACTCAGCGGTGTGTACAGCACGGAGACTTACACTGTGTGCTATTCTTCAGTTTCAAAGCAGTATGCTGGTTAATAAAGCTTAGTGTACTTTATCAGAGTAAAACAGAAATGAACTGCAGGAGTGCTGCCTGGCCAACATCACTGATGTAACACGCACCTTGAAGGTGCCTAATAAATTTTAATTTAAATGCAGAGCACATACAAAGCAGTTCTAACAAAATAGGTCTACAGACATACAATAAAGAGTTTATTCTTCTAGAGCAGGTTTACAAACATGTACACAAATAACTGAAGTCCAGCTAACGTGCACATCATAAGAAACAGGACTAGAGGAAGACAAGCATCAAGGTTCTTCTCTGTACTGGCACCCAAGTGGTGGAACGAGCTTCCTCTGTCTGTCTGAACATCTGAGTCTCTTGCTGTCTTTAAAAAATGATTAAAAACTTTACTAAACACTTAAGCTGACTTGTACTTACTAACACACTTTCATTTCTTGGATGAAAAAAGAAAGCACTTTGGTTCTAACAGGTTTTAGCAGGTTTGTAAGCACTTCTGTAAGTCGCTCTGGATAAGAGCGTCTGCTAAATGCCGAAAATGTAAATGTAAATGTAAACAGCTCCCCGTCGCGACTGTCCCTAAAGCTACTCATTTACTAGTAGGGCTACTACATAACTAATCACCCAAACCAGTGGATTTGATTTGCACCAGGTTCTTTTATTACCCCAGTTTTTTTCCCCTAGTTTTTTGTAGCCTAGTGGTTAAGGTTACTGGACTAAGTGGTTACTGGACTAGTAATCAAAAGGTTGCCGGTTCAAGCCCCACCACTGTCAGGTTGCAACTGTTAGGCCCTTGAGCAAGGCCCTTAACCCTCAATTGCTTAAACTGTAAGTCGCTTTGGATAAAGGCGTCTGCTAAATGCCGAAAATTTAAATGTATAGAACATTAAAACCAAATAAATAAAATAAATTAAAAAACAGTAATAATGTTAGAAATATGATGCCAATAAATTTGATAATTGATCAGTTTGTTAAACAGTTCAAAGAAAATTTTCTCTGTTTAATTTGGTTAATAAAATTATATTTTGACATAAAGTTCAAAGTTTGTTGACTGTGTGTCTACCATTAAATTCTAGACTCAAGACTCATGGTGTGGTGTGCTTTAATATAAGATTACCTGAGTGCCTCTGCTCAATGTGTTTACATTGGTGTAATTGTTGTAGTGTATAACATGAATGCCATGTTCGCCATCATCCATTTTTTTTATTAATATACACTGCCTGACCAAAAAAAAAAAAAAGCAAATAGGTAAGAGCCTCCCATTGGATAATTACTGCATGGGTGATTATGTTTCAGCTGGCAACAAGTTATTTAACCCTAACTGATGCAGTGAGTAGCTTCTCATTTGTTAAACAACCATGTCGAAAGACACATCATGTGGTCGTGGAAAAGATGTTAATCTGTTTCAGAAGGGTCAAATTATTGGCATGCATCAAGCAGAGAAAACATCTAAGGAGATTGCTGAAACTACTAAAATCGGGTTAAGAACTGTCCAACGCATTATTAAAAAGTGGAAGGACAGTGAGGAAACATCATCTTCGAGGAAGGAATGTGGTCGGAAAAAAAACTTGAACGATCGTGATCGGCGATCACTTAAATGTTTGGTGAAATCAAATGGTAGAAAAACTCCAGTAGAACTCAGGGAGATGTTTAATAGCCTTAAGAAAACCACTTGTCAGTGAGGCTAACCGGCAAAAATGGCTTCAATTTGCTAGGGAGCATAAAGATTGGACTCTGGAGCAATGGAAGAAGGTCATGTGGTCTGATGAGTCCAGATTTACCATGTTACAGAGTGATGGGCGCATCAGGGTAAGAAGAGAGGCGGCTAAAGTGATGCACCCATCATGCCTAGTGCCTACCGTACAAGCCTGTGGGGGCAGTGCTATGATCTAGGGTTGCTGCAGTTGGTCAGGTCTAGGTTCAGCAACGCTATGTGCCCAAAGAATGAGGTCAGCTGACTACCTGAATATACTGAACGACCAGGTTATTCCATCAGTGGATTTTTTCTTCCCTGACGGCACGGGCATATTCCAAGATGACGATGCCAGGATTCATCGGGCTCAAATTGTAAAAGAGTGGTTCAGGGAGCATGAGACATCATTTTCACACATGGATTGGCCACCACAGAGTCCAGACCTGAACCCCATTGAGAATCTTTGGGATGTGCTGGAGAAGACTTTGCGCAGTGGTCCAAATCTCCCATCATCAATACAAGATCTTGGGGAAAAATTAATGCAACTCTTGACAGAAATAAATGTTGTGACATTGCAGAAGCTTGTGGAAACGATGCCACAGCGAACGCGTGCCGTAATCAAAGCTAAAGGCGGTCCAACGAAATATTAGTGTGTGACCTTTTTTTTGGCCAGGCAGCTTATATTTAATGATAGCTGGATTTCGAGTAAAAGCTTACACTATCTTGTAATTGCTCTCACACACACACATACAACCATACACACAGTCACACACACTTATAAAACAACATCAGAAAGGATCTGCAAATAAACACATCGTCTTTGTGGCCGTTGTCCACTGACCCAGAGAGACAGGGAATAGAAAATGAAGTGTGAAATTGGAGGGGAGAGTCTGAATGGGGGAGCTGGAAACACCCCTGTGTCTGCAGTGTGTGTATTTGTGTATATAAGTGTGAATGCATGTGTCAAATCCAGACAGGAACAGCAACAGCAAGCCAATAGCAAACTGCCTTAAAAAAATAATAACAAAAACAAAAAAGAAGGATAAAACCTAGGGGACTTACAGAATCCACAACCACATACTAACTTGCAAAAAGCAAAGCAAGCTAAAAGTGGGTCAGTAAGCGTGAGAGTGAGATCAGTGGCAATATCTGTGCCATCTGAGATCCAGCCACTAATCTTCTCATTAGAGAAGCAGTGATAAACATTGCAGCTTTGGAACATCATGTAAGCACTGAATTCAGTATGAGGCTTTTACCATTTAAATATTTAAATACTGAATGTTATTATTTTTCTCTGAAGATAAATGCAGAAACACTTACTAGTAGAGAACTTCATTTGCTTCATGTCGTTCATAGCGTACAGTTTCACACATCATCCTGCAGAAACAGAAAGAGAGATATTACTTTTTTACAAAAGCAATATGGGCGTCGAATAACCTTGTTGTTGACATTGCGTTTAAAAAATGTGATAAGATGTTTTGTTGAGCTATACAGAAAAGGCAATGTCCATGAATAATGATACATTTGTATGATTCTTAATACAAAAGTTTTTATTTATTAGGATTTTAACATCATGTTTTACACTTTTGGTTACATTCATGACAGAACAGGTAGTCACTCATCACACAAGATTCATCAGTTTACGAGTTTAATGTCAAACAGTCATGGGCAATTTTGTATCTCCAATTCACCTCACTTGCCCGGAGGAAACCCACACAGACACAGGGAGAACATGCAAACTGCAGCCAGAAAGGATCTGGACCGCCACACCCAGGGATCGAACCCAGGAGGCGACAGTGCTACCCACTGAGCCACCGCGCCACCTGCAATCCTAAAGTAAATTGCTAATTCCAGTATTCAAAATCCATAATCAATCTTTATCTAGATTCAATCGAGTGTTTTGTTCTTTATAAGATCAAAGCGTTAGCTGAAAATTAGGGGCGCGTGTTAAAATTGTATCTTCTTGGAATAGCGGGTGCAATGTTGCATTGTATGATACACAAATATATCAAATATTCATTTATTTAAATGTTGTGGTCATTGTTGCAGTGAGTCCGGTTTCTCTGTATTCACAGGGTGTGGCACAAGGCTGATGCACATATGAGCTCGCCTCGTGCAGGTGAAAAGATGCAGTCGGTACTGCACATGTGTCGGAGGGGGCTTGTGACAGCTGCTCCTCAGTCAGCAGTGGAGAGTGGTATCGGTAGAGGTGAAGAGTAACGCAATCAGGTTAATTGGATATGACTAGATTAAAGGAGAAAATTGGGGGTAGAAAATTAGAGAAAAAGAAAAAAAATCTGTAGAACATTTTCTGATTTACATTGAACAGCCAGGTTAGCTGAGAAGCAGGAGGGTAACCAAGAGTTTGCTCTTTATGTTAATTGGAGTCACTTTCCTAATGCTAGAATAAAACCAGAAACCGCACTCTGCTGGTGTCGAGGGGTCACGCCAGTTCCCAGAACAGCTGTAGACCCTGAGGACGCTGTAGGCCGCTGAGGGGCCTCATGGACCTCACTCAGAGTTTGGAATGTACTCAAACACCCAAGTCATGTGGTTCAGTGTTGTTGTTTCTCCAGCATAATCCACAATGTGAGAACTCAATATGGCATGAGTTGGCTTTCTGAGGGGTTGCAACAGAGGTTTAGAAAATTCCAATGCTTGTACAAATAAAATGTAATTCAAAAAATAAAAGCCAGCTAAGAAAACAATCACAGTTTTTACCAGCCTCACCACCATCCAGTTATATTTAAAATGACTGTGCATAACCGCATGTATGAATAGAATTGAAAAGAACTGAATAAGATCTCATTCCTGGGTTATTTTGTAAGCAATGTGAAGTTATCATAATAACATTATAGGCAGCTCTGTGGTCTAGCAGGTAGTGTGGGTACCGCACAGCACCAAGGTTCTGGGAACATGACTTAAAAACCTCACCTGCAGTCAATTTCTGTAAAGAGATGTTTTCACCTTGCCTGCATTAGGAAATCGTGTTTAGCATATAATCTAACATATTAAAAAATACAGCATGTACAAATGTTCTGGTTCAATCTTCAAAAAGTTTCCACACTTTTTTAAACTGTTTATTAAGACTTTTCTACATAGTCACCTTCCGATGCATGTCCCAGCGTCATACCAACTTTTTAATGCCATCAGCAAATGTTTTCGGTTGAGCATGTAGCCACTGATGCAACGCTGCTTTTACATCATCATCACATGAAAATCTTCTTTCCCTTAAAGCTTCTTTGAGTAGTCCAAAAAGGTGGAAATCAGATGGCACTAAATCCGGACTATAAGCTCTCTCAGTCTCTTAGACACGACCAATTACTACTCCTCCCACCCTCACTGTTTCCAACAAAAATATAAAAGTGTGGAAACTTTTTGAAGATCCTCGTATATAAACAAAAACTAAGGTAGAAAATAATTTGATGTAAAAAGTGAAACATGTTGCAGGCATCAATTTTTTTATTTATTTTTTATTTTTCCCCTTTTTCTCCCCCTTTAGCGCATCCAGTTGTTCAATTTGCATCGTGCTTCCTCTCTGTCTATGCCGAACCGTGCCCTGACCGAGGAGATCGAAGCTAACCCATATCCCCTCCGAAACATGGGCAGCAGCCGGATGCATTTTTGCCACCCACACATTGACGAGTGTTGTGCCACCTAGCGTTGCATGCGGAGAGACACACCCTAAGTGCACTCTTCCTCATCTCTGTGCAGGCGCCTCTAATCAGCCGGCAGAGGTCTTAATCGCATTCTGACAGAGAGAGACCCACATCCGGTTCTTTGTCCCGCCCCCCAACTGAGCAACCGGCCAATCGTTGCTCATACAGCCACTCAGCCTCGAACCGGTAAGGCAGAGCTGGATTCGATACGACGTACTCAGAATCCAGCTCTGGTTGCAGCGTGTCTTTTTACCGCTGCGCCACCTGAGCGGCCCTCAGGCATCAATTTATAAAAATGGTCATGTAGGGCTAATCAGGTGGTGCCATGGTCTATAGATCGGCCAACCGGGCACCCACACATACATGATTGGCTATGTCTGAGAGCGGGTGTGCCAAAGGGATTCCTCATTGATGCTACAACTGTGGCCTCCATATTTTGTGAATAATATATCATTTTAAAATATTGTCATGTATTTAAACAAACATTTAAGTAATATACATAAATATTAAATAAAATAAGATAATAAGATACATTGCATTTTTGGTGAATACCCCAACCTTATATACAGCCGATTTGCATAACGACCGATCACTGCCCATTGCATAACAATGGTATAACGTATCTCTACAACAAACTTGTGTCCAGATGAACTGATTCCACTTTGTGGATTTGTATACCTGGATTATTGAGCATGCATCAAGAGATTGCATTTTTGACATTTAGCAGATTCTTTTAATCAAAGCAACTAACAACACACGTATAGTCTAAGCAATTGAAGATTAGGAGCCTTGCTCAAGGGCCCAACAGTGGCAACCTGGCATTGGTGGGGTTTGAACCAGCAACCTTCTGCTTAGTAGTCCAGTACCTTAAACACTACAACTACCTTAAGCTACACAACTGCCCTAACCACTAAGCTACAATTTTGTAGCCACTAAGGTACAAAATAAGATAAGATTTACTGACCCCCTTAGGGAAATTAACAAAATATTATAATATTAATATAATAGTGAAATTAAATTATATTTTGGGCGCTTAGGTGGTGCAGGGGTCTACTGTGCTGGAACACTACAGCTGAAATTCAGAAATATCAAGTTTGAACCTCAGGCCCTGTTATCGAACTGGCTGGCCGCTCAAACTAGCATGATTGACATTGCCAAAGAAGGAAATTGGTTGAACTTATTACTGCTGTACATTTGCGCCATCTGCTGTCTGGTCGAAGTGCCTGCACTAGTGATGAATGATCTTAAGCACTTAAGTCTCTGCAAACATGATCGCAGGTGTGTGAAAAGATGCGGTTGGCGACTGTGTGGGTTTGAGGGGGCGTGTGACAGCCTCAGCCCTTCTCATTCAGCAGAAGAGAACAGTACTAGTAGCAATGTTTAATGGGGGGGGGGGGGTATTTATTTATTTATTAGGATTTTACTTAATACACAAAATTCATCAGTTCACAATCTTAATGTGAAACACAGTCATGGACAATTTTGTATCTTCAATTCACCTCACTTGCATGTCTTTGCACTGTGGGAGGAAACCGGATCTCCCGGAGGAAACCCACACAGACACGGGGAGAACATGCAAACTCCAAACAGAAAAAGACCCAGACCGGCCCATCTGGGGATCAAACCCAGGACCTTCTTGCTATGAGGCGACAGTGCTACTCACCGAGCCACCGTGCCGCCTACCAACAGAGGGAATTAGACACAACCAGAGCGGTAGAGAGAACAGAGTGGCGACACTCCCATAGGGAACCGTTGTAACGCGGGCGGGACATTTTTCTGCGCAGCTTCCGGGTTGTGGAGCTCTGAATAGTTCCAAACATCCCATAGAGCCCCATTCATTTCCACTACTTATCAAGCATTTTAGCTGTTTGTTGCTTTGTTTTAAAAAAAATAATGAATTTAATGTCATTAATATACTTAATACTGTTATTGTTTAGCATTTGCTCAGCACTAAATGTTACATGTTTATCTTAATTAAAAGGTATAACCCAATTTAGCTTAGTCAGTTAAGCTTAATTAATGACACTCGAGTCTTTTCACCTAAAATGAGTTGATTAATCAAGAGTCTTGTTACAGAAATGATCATAAAACATTAGAGCCATAATAAATCATTATACTTTTACTTTCATACTTAAGTACATTTGAAGGTAAATTTAGTTTAGTACTTTAGTGGAGGTAAAGAGTATTTTTACTTTTACTACTACTTTTACTGGAGTAATATGTTACCTTGGATATCTCTACTTTAACTCAACTGCATGGTTTGTGTACCTTGTCCACCACTTACATTAGACAAAATGAACTTGTGCATATTCATAATGAATTAATTCATGTATTACATGTAGAAATCAATTATTAATCACTCATGAAATAAGAGATGAATGAAGCTATTTCATGTACCTGCACTATAATGTTAAAGGTACGGTAGTGTGTTTATGAATCTGTTCATTCAGTGCAGGTAAACCTTATGAATCCAGCCACATGGCTTAGTGTTTAACCAAAATGATTATTATGATTATGAATCCTCAGGAAAGTGAAGGGAGATTAGTTTATGCAAAAAACAAAACATAAAAAACTGTCTAATCTCTGTACTGTATATTGTCTCTACTACTTAATGATATCGCATTATGTAATGTATGCTAATATAATGTACTGTGTGTTAACAAGAACGACCTATTAACAAGTCATTATAAACATCAATCTTCATATATCAATCTCCACTTCATATACCAAACTGACATTAAAGCAGATGCAGTAAATGTAAAGGCAGTTCAAAATATCCAGAAATTGTACAAATGTTTATTATTTAACTTTTATATTTCATTCACTGCTGCCTGTCCCATATGAGAACATGACAGTGCCGGGTTTGTTTGGAACTATTGGAGGGGTACATGAACCACGTGACCGCGTGGCGGCGAGATCAAGGAGTGTCGCAACTCTCTCTATCTACGGCTCTGGACACAACTATATACAGAAATACACAAGTTTGTACTTTTTTGTTTTGTGTAAATAAAAATTAAGTGGATGCACAAATCACTGCAAATTATGTGAAATTCTGTTCGTTGACACCACTCGAATATGTCCAGCCCTTAATATTCGCCACTTACCTTAACTGATGTTCTCTCAAATTGGACAGCGCCTCCATCCCATGTAGATACGAATACACAATTTCCAAATCCTGCAAGCAAACAGAGAATATATTAGTGTCTATTCTGTTATCTGTTTAATATAAATGTAGGAATGTAGTAAAACATGAAATCCAAAACATGAACATCAAAAATGCATGATGTTACTGGCAAAAACAAGCCCAGGCATATGAAAGTCTTATTGCATTGACTTGAAATAGAAACATCTCCTCCAGCTTTATGTTGCACCCCAAACCTTAAACTACATAACAAATTGTATGTAAAAATAGTAGGCATAATATTATGACCACTGACAGGTGAAGTGAAGAACACTGATTATATCTTCATCACGGCACCTGTTAGTGGGTGGGATATATTAGGCAGCAAGTGAACATTTTATCCTCAAAGTTGATGTTAGAAGCAGAAAAAATAGGCAAGCGTAAGGACCAAATTGTGATGGCTAGACGACTGGGTCAGAGCATCTCCAAAACTGCAGCTCTTGTGGGGTGTTCCCGGTCTGCAGTGGTCAGTATCTATCAAAAGTGGTCCAAAGAAGGAACAGTGGTAAGCCAGCGACAGGGTCATGGGAGGCCAAGACTCATTGATGCACGTGGGGAGCAAAGGTTGGCCCGTGTGGTCCGATCCACCAGACGAGCAACTGTAGCTCAAATTGCTGAAGAAGTTAATGCTGGTTCTGATACAAAGGTGTCAGACTCCATGCCTCAACAGGTCAGGGCTGTTTTAGCAGCTAAAGGGGGACCAAGACAATATTAGGAAGGTGGTCATAATGTTATGCCTCATCTGTGTACTTCAGAAATAACTAACTCATAAATGCAGTAGATTAGAAGCTCCACTCTTCAAATAATTTATCATCTTTAATGGCCAAGTCAACTTTATTGCTTTACGTTTTTATTAATTATACCAACAGTGAAGTATTAATTTTGCTTTATTGGGCTAAATTCCCTGAAGCTCACTTTGCATATAAAAAAACCATCTCATCTAAAAGTCTGAATTCCATTCCCTTCACTTTAAAAGTGCATTACATAGAATACACTGGTACATTTAATAAGCATTTGTTAAAAATGAGCTCCTTTGTGGGTGTTTCTTCCTAATTATTAAATTAATGATCCAATTAAGTCATTTTTCCAGCTACACTAACAATAACTGATGCTCATAAGGGGTGCCCCAGTTAAACAGGTCACTGTGAATGAGTGTGGTAAACAGAACCCCCTTCCCCTCTACACAGCACCACTGACGCCAGCACTGGGCCACCTTTGTGCTCATAAAAGCATGCTAGGATAGCGGTAGAACAAAAGAGGGTCTGTATTCACACACAGTCTGGTTTTAACATGGACTCAGAAAGCCTGTTACACTAAACATTTACCTTATTACTAACACAATGAAAAAAGAACAATTTCAAAACAAAACACTAATTTCTGAAAGTCTTTTTATTATTTTCTGTATTTTAGTGGCCTTTTCTATGGAATGGTATGTTTCAATCTAGGAACCCACTAACTAAAAGCTCATGGGCCCCAGTGCAAAGAAAAACTTTATATATATATATATATATATATATATATATATATAGTATATATACAGTATATCCACATACTTATGGCCAAATATGGGCAAGCTGTAGCCAAGTGGTTAGGGTACTGGACTAGTAATCAGAAGATCGCTGGTTTAAGCCCCAACACTGCCAGGTTGCTGGCCCTTGAGCAAGACCCTTAACCCTCAATTGCTCAGACTGTATACTTTAACTGTACTGTAAGTCGCTTTGGATAAAAGCGTCCGCTAAATGCTGAAAACGTAAATGTAGTGTAAGGTTATTGAACTTTTTCAGTTAATTTATGGTAGCCACTTGAATTTTTATTATAAAATATTATTTACAAACATCGTTTTTATTCCATTTTTTTGTTATCTGTGAACTGTTTGTAAGAAGTCTGTTGAAATTTGAGCAAATAGTATTTAGCAATACTACAAAAAAATGGGTGTTGGTTCAGCAACCCAGGTTGAATCATAAACTGTCATTGTTAAATTAAGTCCATAATTAATCATCAGTCAAAATTTCTAAACCGTATAACAAGTCTAGGTTTACCTCCTAATGCTACTCATCAATCATGGGCACCTTCTGGCTTCTGTCATACAAATTGACTTTAAGTCTTTACTAATGCCATTAGATTTCTCATAACTTATTTCAATAAATTGACTCAGCTTCCATTTTCTTACACAGAATATGTGCAACAGTCAATAATGGACTTAAAACTGCTTCTACACTGATGAGTCAAAACATGAGGACCATCCACCTAACAGCTCTGGATTTCTGATACCAGGACATTGCTAGAATGTCCATTAAAAGTGTTTCACTAGCCAAAATGTCATCCTAACGCCCAACTCTGTGTTTATAAATGGTAACATGACAACCATACACCAATCAGCCATAAAATTAAAACCACCTCCTTGTTTCTACACACATTGTTCATTTTATCGGCTTCACTTTCCATATAGGAGCAATTTGTAGTTCTACAATTACTGACTGTAGTCCATCTGTTTCTCTGCATGCTTTGTTTTCAATGGTCAGGACTTTCCCAGGACCACTACAGAGTAGGTATTACTTGGGTGTTGGATCATTCTCAGCACTGCAGTGACAATGACCTGGTGGTGGTGTGTTAGTGTGTGTTGTGCTGGTATGAGTGGATCAGACACAGCAATGCTGATGGAGTTTTTAAGCACCTCACTGTCACTGCTGGGCTGAGAATAGTCCACCAACCAAAAATATATCCAGCCAATAGTGCCCCATGGGCAGCGTCCTGTGACCACTGATGAAGGTCTAGAAGATGACCAACTCAAACAGCAGCCATAGATGAGCGATCGTCTCTGACTTTACATCTACAAGGTGGACCAACTAGGTAGGAGTGTCTAACAGAGGGGACAGTGAGTGGACACGGTATTTAAAAACTCCAGCAGCGCTGCTGCGTCTGATCCACACAGTGTCACTGCAGTGCTGAGAATCATTCACCACATAAACAATACATGCTCTGTGGTGGTCCTGTGGGGGTCCTGACCATTGAAGAACAGGGTGAAAGCAGGTTAAAAAAGTATGTAGAGAAACAGATGAACTACAGCCAGTAATTGTAGAACTACAAAGTGCTTCTATATGGTAAGTGGAGCTGATAAAATGGACAGTGAGTGTAGAAACAAGGAGGTGGTTTTAATGTTATGGCTGATCAGTGTATATCACAGGACTAATTTAAAATCATGGCAAGGAATTCAAGCAAAAATTTAAGCAGCTTTTGTTAAATATGCAATATATTTTTTTGGTCTGAGACAAAGGAAAGTATTTGGCTGCCATGGATAAAAGTGCACAAGTCTGCCACTAGATGCCAGGATGGTGCTGGGTGTTGGAAGTGTTGCCAGGTCTAAATCAATCCCTTCAGCGTTACTACTGCCTGGAATGAAGCAAAACCATCGAACTGGCTTCATTTTTCACTCGTAATTGCTTTTAAATTCAACATGGAAAGAATGTATGGAACCCTGTTTCTTCCATGCTGGTGGCCCAAAGGGTCTTCGCTTTCATTCCATTTCTCACTTACACTGAGCCCTGAGGATTAACAGCAGCCACATACAAGTTAACCTTGACTGTTTGGTTGCATTTATATGCCTATTATACCACAAAAGGTATTCTTAATGTGCATCTCTTGGAAAGAAACAGAAAACGTCAGTAGGGGATAAATAATCCTACATTTACATTTGCTGAAGCCACTGTTTTGTTCATGGTTTGTTTCTGTTGGGTACAAATGAAAGCCAATTACAGTTACACCAAGAACATTGAACAAAAAAATACATATTGGACAGGATGCCAGTAAATCGGTTTATTTGCTGGACACTAAACACTAATATAATACGTTTTTAAAAGGGTATTTAAGGGGTGTTTTTGGCATGTGGGAGAAAACCCAACTACCAAAAAAAATTTAGATGGACATGGACAACGTGACAAAGAAATATCATTATAAAACGGATAGTTCCGGTCCTAAAATCTGATTGGCTGAGCCGCGTTCAAAGCCGTTGTAAAATCCCCGATAAACGCACACCTAGGACCACCTCACATCATTCCATATTAATACGCCACTGAATCGAAAAAGTTAATGTTATTTTCGCCCTCATGTTGCCTAGCAACACTGTTAATCGAACTATTTTGCGTCGCGGAAGAATGCTTTATTGTAAGTTTATACACAATAAATACATTTATGAATTAAACATTGTTGTATTTATTATATTTTTTGTTGACCGCCGTTTTATAAAAGCAATAAGCTACTCGAGACCGTGCATTACTGTTATGATTTTAGCACGGGGAAAGAAGTTTTAGGCACTCCGCTTCGCGTCGTGCCAAAAACGTCATCCCTGTGCTAAAATCACAGTAATGCACGGCCTCTCGTGGCTTATTGCTTTATTTAGATTTTTAGACGACAACTTGTCAATAATCAGGAGTTTTATTTATAGGCAAATTCATTGATCTTTAGTAACTGTTCCATCCTGGTCAGTGTCATGGTGGACGATGAGTCTGTACTGGAAACACTGGGCACAAAGTTCTTTTACAGCCATACAGAGCACCAGCTAATGGCATTATTTAAAGCTGTAACTAATTAAGGCAGACAGTCTTACTGAAATAAAACACACACTACTAGTGCAAACAAATTCCCATTCTAAAGAAACAAGGGGGGGTGGGGAATTGTGGATATTTGCCAGGTATATGGCAAGATTTACCCAAAGAACACATGAGGACACAAGCTTTGCACAAGAACACACAGTATTAGCTCTAAAGACCTTTATATTGGTGACTGGTCCTAATTGGACACCAATATACTAAATATATACCCTTTGTATATTTACACCAATATACTAAAACATATATGAGTGAATGGCAAGCCAGGTCCTTGATGTGCTTTGAATCTAAATAACAAAAACGCTTAGTGTTATTTATACAAAGCAGAAGTGTGACTAATCCCAATGTTTCAAAAAATAAAAAATTTTAAGTTAGTGTGGTCTTGGGTCCAATTTGACTGGTCTCAAAACACAAAAACTTCTAGAGTGCCAAGACCTTCTCTATGTGGTAAAAGTTATGCCTGGTAAACCTATAAGGCGCTTCACATCTTAAGATACAAAGTGACTAATTCCAAGGTACACAAAAATCTCCCCCATGTGGAGAAATTTCTATCTGCTGAAGGTTTATCATAAAGCTACAATCAAAATCTGTTAGACACTACAGTTGTAAATAATAAATAAATAAAATAAAAAATTACTGCTTTGCTTCTTTACACACAATCTTCTACTCTAAAGTACAAATTAAATACAAATAAAGTACAATGCATCTGATCAGTCAACTCAAATGTAATAATGTAGCTGGTACTGGTTCAGGTCAGAGAATTACACAACCACACCGAATATTAAATTGTAGTTTTTACCTACACTGTAATTATGAGCCAGTCATATGCACACAGATAGCAGATGTTCCCACACATAAACAACTCCTACTTTCTCAAACTGCAGACTATCAGACACAGATGATTAGTATTCTTTTAAAGCTTAGTCAAACCTCTACCAAATCGCATAAACAATTGAGCCCTCATTCATCAGCCCTTTTCAAAATCTTTGGAAATGCATGTGGAAGAAGTGCTCACCTCTGCCCTCAAATAGAAATAATCTGATTTAAATATAGAGGATTTAAATGTGAATGAGTTACTGGAACACACCCAAACATAAATATGCACTGAAAATGTCTGATGATACATTTGGTGGTGTAAAAACTAAATATTGTCATTTAACTTGTCATGGTCTCTTATTTCCTCATTAGCAATTATGATTGACTATAGATGATGACTGGTGAGTCTGACTGCACCCTTTAAAAATATGGAAGAGTGATCTCATTGTCAGAAAAAAAAAAAGTGTCACCTTACTGTCACCTAAGAAATCATTTGTCCAGGAGGTCAGATCCATGGGTCAGATGGGTAATCCATATCCCATCAAAAAGGGAAAAACAGGAGCAAGGGTTTTCTTGCATTGGGATGGGCCCTGCTGAGTCTGGTTCCTCTCAAGGTTTCTTCCTGTAATTTTCAGGGAGTTTTTCCTTGCCACAGTCGCCCTCGGCTTGCTCAACAGGGGTTTTTGTATCTGTTGGTCCTGGATTTAGTAAAGTTGCTTTGAGACAATGTCTATTGTAAAAAGCGCTACATAAATAAAGTTGACTTTACTTGCATTGTCTCTAAACCCATGGTGATGTAAAGCTTGCTTTACTGTCAACATCGCAACCCATGTGTTCAGCAGCTTTTGATGCATGACATACGTTTTTGGATTTCTGGATTATATCTGACTTTATAATGGGTGCAGTAAAACTAGCGTTATTTACAGTATTCACACCCCCTGATTCATGTTTCAAGTGTATATAGATGGGTAAAATGGCAATTAATTCTATTCAAAATTAAATCAACAACACAACATGCAATCATAATAACAAATTAAACACATCTGATATGTCTTCACCGAGTTCACCTGTTGAAATCTGAAGTTATTGGACATCTTTGGAATCAAACTTTTAAACTTTTATAGTTTAGATCAATAATATAAAACAAAACCCAGGGCTTTGAGTGTTCCCTGTACAACAGTGAGCTAAATCACTTTGCAATTAAAGAAGCTTGGCACAACTCTGCAACTTCCTAGAGTTGTCCAGATGTTTAATGATTAAATAGAAACTGGTGAGTAAAAATGGCAACTTTATCTATTTAAAATTAACTCCAAAGTGCTCCAAAAAATCAAAAGGTCGGAATACTTTTTTAATCCACCATATCTGAGCACAAAAAGACTCAAGTCAAGAATAATTACAGGAAAGGAATGAACATTTTTTATATATTGAACAGAAGGTAATTGAGTTCTGGCAAAACCTTTTAGAAAGGTAAAGAAAAGATTTAGCAAGTGCTACTAGCTAATCGATACCTTGTCAAAAATTTATAAAAGGCTTCAAGTTGGTTTAGCTAGTTAAGAGGTTGGCCCAGCTAAACAGTGTACATAGTTTTGCAGGTAACTAGCTAATATTGGTCATATTAGCTACTAGCTACCAAAACACATGCCTTAATACTTTCTAGTATAGTCATAGTCATAGGCATTTGACCTGCCTAGACACAACTGGTGACTAGTCACTGGTTGGTGGTGTTAATTTACATGCACTAGAAAATGGGTGTGTTGCCTGTGGTTATGGAAAAAGGGGGTTTGATTCTGAGATGAATCCCAGCTGGCATGTGAACAGCCGGATTATTATGCAACATGTCTGATGCAGGTTCTAATTACGTACTTGTCAAACTGTGTTTACAAAATAGAAGTTCTTATTTAGCAAAGCTATTTACTGTGGTGCTATAAATCAGCAACAAAGGTTTGACGTTTGTAAGTTAGTTACCAATCATGATTTTAGCTAAGGCACAAACAATGGCTGAAAATATCTTTTTCAGACCTAATTAAAACAATTTGTTTTACCAAGACTATTAAAGCTACTGCCAAATAATCTGCTATACACCGATCCAAGCTAAACAGATACAAAGCAAGAGTTTGTAATTAAGCCCGAGTAACTTCCTAGCCTGCCAGAAAGTAGCTCGCAGTGAGCGGAGAATAGAAGTAGCACGCCAAGGTGCTAAAATGCATTCATATCAGCCCACTGATGTACAGCAGCATTCCTGTAATGCATCCAAATTCAAGCAGTAATCAGCAGGCTGATGGGAAACAAGGCCCAGCGTGCTAATGTGAATTGCATGGTGCAATATCTACAGCCTGGGCACCTGTTATCCCGGGATTGTTCCACATGCCGATCTATACGTCATTCATTGGCTCACTTCGATGTCTAATAGTGTACCTTGTGTGCCAACTATGCTAAAAGAATGTTTGTAAGTTGTATATGACCCCGTCCTTGAATTTATTTTGACAGGCACTTTAGGACTTAAGGGTATTTTTAGCCATCGTCAGCTATACAACAGCAGGTGGAATCTTTGCATACTAAAGCAAGGTCAGCAGTGAGATCAAATCAACCCTCACACCAAAATCAATGGAGCTTAGGTTAACGGATGCACAAATGACTCAATAACATTAAGTTGAGTTTTCAATAAAATCGGTTTTAACATTTTTAAAGCTTAAAAATGATTATTGGCAGACTGTTGGCAGAATTACATAATTAGAAATTTGGTGAACATTTAATTACAGTTCAATTCCGCTTTCTAGGTCAGAATAACTGTTACAATTACCAGACATGTCACAGTCAAATCTTCCAGCTATCATAACTACTGCATACTAGAGATGAAAAATCAGAATTCAACAACAATAATTTAACTGTGGACTATGAACTACTGTATATATTGTTCTTTATGAGAAAATATATAGTAAGGACAGTTATTATTATTAAAAATTCTAGCCATTACACTGCAATTGTAAGGGCGCCTGGATTAAAGAGCAAAAAAATAAAACCCTAATGATTACCCTTGGGGTGGATAGTATAGGCTTTGTACAACAGGCAGAATGCAAACAGGCAGAATGCAAACAGGCTGGACTCTAAATTGGCTGAAAGGAGGGGAAACAGCAGTTATAATAAGTAACACCTACAAATGCACCTCTATTGTTGCAATTGTAGGTATACTAAATATCCACAATTCTTTTAAAAAATATATAAAATGTAAACAATATTGCCGCTCAGGTGGCGCAGTGGTAAAATACGCTAGCACACTAGAGCTGGGATTTCGAATACATAGTATCGAATCTCAGCTCTGCCATCCGACTGGGAGGCTGCATGAACAACGATCGGCTGTTGTTCATCCATGGAGTGAATGACAACCTTTGCTGGCTGGTTGATGGGGTCTGCACAGAGTAGAGGATTAATGATGATCAGGGTGTGGCTCTCCGTGCACAAGGCTGGTCTGCATATGAACTCGCCTCGTGCAGGTGAAAAAATGCAGTCGGCTACTGCACACGTTTTGGAGAGAGCACGTGTCAGTTCGCTCTACTCAATCGGGTAAATTGGGTAAAAATTGGATCATGAGAAAAAAGGAAGAAAACGCATTAAAAAAAATTTAACAATATATTAAACAATACATTTTCTTTTATTTTATGACTTACATTTTAGAAGAACATCCTACTTTTCTTTGTTAGCCATATAAACGACTATATTACGCATTTTGTAAATTAAACGTATCATCAAAATGTAGCATTTTTTTACTTTAGGCAGATAGAATTTAGGTGGCCTATTTTAGTGCACTCACATCCACACACATTCTCCTCTCAGTCCTTCTCTGTCATAAACTATTAAATTCACAAGGGAATCTGTAAACCTGTGAGTTTTGTCAGCCTCTGCAAAACGGGGTTGAGGAGAGCAACACGCCACTTTTCAATCCTATAAACGTAAGTGATTTTGCTGGAGGAGCATTCACAGCAGCACAAATCTCTCGATACATGTACCACCCAAAACTGTTAATAAAATCATGGCATCACTCATTAAGGTCACTCTGTCTTGGTGCAATTTATTGAACTGCAGACATGGTATAGCGGATATCAGTATACAAAGATCAGCGCCAGTGAGTTATACTGGCTTGCCAACAGGCATTATTTTAAACACTGCTACAAAGTCTTGTCAGCGGTTCCATTATTCATTTTAGTAATGGGTGTAAATAATTACAGGAGATGCTTTACTTCATCAGTGTAAAAGACAGGAAAGAGAACTAGAGGTGGCAGAGATGGAGATGCTGAGATTATTGTCGTGACTGATGAGGAACGAGTTTTTTTTTTTAGAGAGACAGCGCAGGTTGAACGTTTTTGAAACGAAGTTTGGAAGGTGAGAATGAGATGGTTTTGCCATGTACAGAGGAGGAATAAGAGTTATATAAAGAGAAGGGTGCTGAGGATGGAACCACCAGGCAGATGGAGGAGAGGAAGGCCAAAGAGGATGTTTATGGATGCGATGAGGGAGGATGTGCAAGTGGTTGGGGTGACAGAAGAGGATGCTCAGAACAGGACAGTATGGATCTGATGACAGATTTTCATCATTCTATTTTTCATATTGATGTGTGTAGAGTTTAATACAAATGTGTGTCTGTGCAGGTTACTTAGCTTCCATACTTCACGACAACTATTCATAGCAAAGCGACTCTCTCAGAACTGATATACCTGCTGCATTTCCTTTTTATCAGATTTGTATTTAGCCCTTGCAACTACTTCCTACAAACTTGAATTGTGCATTTAGAAAGATTAGCTAATTGTGCAGTGATTTTGCTACAGCCACATTTGGTACGATAAGCTGTTTAAAAAAATGAAAATGAATAAATAAATAATAAAAATAAAAGAAATGGGAAAAATTTTATAAAGTTTAACAATTTCAAACAGGTTTTCTTTGGCAATTTCTATATGCACCTCAAGATGGCATTAAGAAATCACAAACTGCCATGAATCCAATAAAAAAAAAAGTGGGATATTCCACTAGCAAACCAGCGCAGAGATTCTGAGTGGTTCGAAACTCAGCTTTGCCAACGGTCGGCTGGGCGCCATACAGCAAGCATAATTGGCAGTGCCTGCAGCAGACACGTTTCTGCTAGGGCGGGATGACCGGACAATGTGGGTGCGGTCTTCAAACGCTGTGCAAGGACCCTGATTAGCAGATAGAGTGGCGCCCATGTAGAATGCATGGGGGTCGGAGGAGGCGTGAGCAGCAATATACCCACCTCGACTGCAATCAGGGATCCCCCAGCAGCGGAAGACAAATTGGCAACGCTAAATTGGGAGTGAATGGGAGAAAATGCATAAATAAAATAGAAAAATTAATTATTTAATTAAGAAAAAATAATTTTTAACGATTGGAAAATTTTGCAGCCCAATTACAAACGTTACAAACGTTTTATAAAGTTTAACATTTAACAGGTTTTCTTTAGCAATTTCTATATGCACCTTAAGATGGCATTATGAAATCCCTACCTGCCATGAATTACTTTATCGACTAAACATAAAGCAATTCTGTATGCTGAAATTTACATCTGAAAACCTGGAGAATAAGGTCGCTCAGGTGAAGCTGCAGTAAAACACACAACGCCCACCACGGCTGAGATCTCAAGCTCTTGAGTTCAAATCTCCTAATGGTTAGCCAGGCGCCTACACTGACATGGTCGGCTATGATTGATGGAGCGGGCCAAAGGGATTCCTCATTGCTACGGCAATTACTGCCTCTGAATAATAACGTATAACAGCGAGCAGTGCAGGACTCTTCGTACATGATACAGATCCTTGTGAACCCACTTCATGCAGGTAAATATCAGCATTTGGCTGCGTCACACGTGTCGAAGAGTACGTGTGTTAGGTACATCCCTTCGGTCAGGATAGGGCTTTACAGCTGTAGAGGAGATATAACTGGGTAATTGGATACGACGAGATTAGGAGAAAAAAGGGGGACTCAGATTCATGGCACATGCCTTGTCATTCTGCAATTTCCCTCTGGGATCAATAAAGTATTTCTGATTCTGATTCTGATTGATCATTAAGTACCAGGCTTATCAAGTTCAGAGTCTTGCTCAGCGTAAACAGCTTCGAATTATTTTATTTCAGGGTTTAAAAATAGACAGAAACAAAAAATACATTAAAATAAAATGCTGAGCAAGTCAGAAACACTGCCAATATGTTTTTGAGCTTCTCCACTGATCAGATAACAAGAACCATTTCATTAGGACTGCTGGCAGGAGTAAGAACTGACGTCATCACATAACTGAAGAGACAACGGTGTTAAATAATTCAGCATGAGGAGGCGACAAGCCGGACATCCTGAGACAATGGAGAAGGATCACTCGATACAATATCCCCTACCCTCTTAGAGGTAATATATATGGGGGTAATATTTTATTAGGTATGACTAAGACTAAACTAACGTGAAGTAAGTTAGCTGATTACTGAGTAACAGGAAAATATATGAATTGAAACAATGGGGAAATGCCAGGTTTCATTCAAGCTTTTATTACAGACACAGTTCCAGACACAGAGTATCAAATGACACCACATAAGCAAATCCTGAGAATACTCACATATCTATTATAAACCTGTAGTTTTTTAAAATCTCCAAATCCCCTCATCCAGAGTACAAAAGCTTTTTTTCTAAACAAAAATCCCTCCTTCCAGTTTTCTCCTTTTATACTAGTCACTGCAGATTTGTAAAGCAGTTTTAAGGTTACTTAAATTAAAAAAAACTGCTAAGAGGACTCACAACCAGATAATGTTTAATTGACAGGTGAACCAAAATGGCTATAAAAACATAGACAAAGTTTTGGTTTGGCTAAAGTCCTGAACCAATCCCAATATACTAGATACTGTGGTAATACCTCAAATGAGTAATTGTATTCCCTTTGTCAAATGTTTTGTATATTGAAGTTTCAAAGCTATTTCTTAATTTTAGTTAATGCTGTCTACTGCCTACATATGCAGCAACCTCAGTAGAGAGGATTCTAATAAGACATCGATGTATAAGTCAGGTTATTCAGACGCGCTACTCTACTCGCTAGCGATTACATCCGTTTTTGCTTACTAAGCTAACACAGTTAGCCTCTTGCCATTCAAACCAATAGGATGAGGCGGCACAACGTGCTAGCATGCCAGTTAACATCTCCCTCCGTTTACCAAAAACAGTTAAACTGTCACTGACAAGCCCAGATCCAGAAATAAATTACACTTGTACACGTTTATACAAATTAAAAATCAAAGATAATTTATTAATTGTATATAATTTATTATTGTTGCTCTGCATTCGTCCGCCATATTTGTAATTTTAATGTCAGAAAAGTTGTGCCTTACTGAATGCTGGGATTGGCTTCACCACTAAGTAAGCATCGGATGCTCCTTCACTATTAAGTCAAAAAAGCGGTCAAATTTAAGGTACCTTACTAGACAGCCTCCTTCTCGGGAGCGCAAGTAGGATGACGTGAAATGCTGTCTATGTAGAGAGCTTACTAGATTTTCAAACAGACCCTTAGTATATGGTTAACAAATAACCAACAAGCTTAAACTGTCCCATCAAAATACAAAACACATTACTTTATATGAACTAGTCACACATGTTTATTGAATAATAAACAGCATAACATAGTGAATGTGGCAGTAATGTAGAGCCGTTCTAATATACATAACAGTAATATACAGTTTAGCATACAGAATAGTCAGTAGCTAACAGTTAACATGCAGTGCTAACTAAACATGCAGTTCGCAAAAAAGATGCAGTTGATAAATCTTTTCCTGACAATATTAGTGGTGATGTCATGATGCAAAATATCCACATCAGTTTTGTTAATTAAAAAAAAATAATAATGTCCCTGTGTAGGTTGAATCTCTGACTTCAGCAGTACACACAGCTGGTCCATGCACACTAATAGTGGGTCAGGATGTGTTTTAAATCACTGTTCTTTCTATGTACATACTGTTGCTTAGTTCTAAAACTGAACAACTGAAATCAAGCTTCAGCTGTTGGAAATGAATTTAAATAACATCAGCCTGTTGCTCTGTTGGTTTAAAAAAATGAGGGTAAAAATAATAGAAATCTTAATTTCTACCAATTCTAACAGCTCTAATTTATCATTAATTTATTTCATTTTTTGTAAACTTGTATGCTGATGATACACAGTCAGAATCATCAGCTCAGGTAGATTAAGTAGCGTATTAATAATGCCTATATTATAGACAAAGTTGTGGATAAATCCTATTTTGTTCAAAATTTTGTTAAATAATAATAATAATTTTGGGTTCTAAATCTGCCCAAGATAACATCATTAATTTTATCCTAGCGCTTGACAATTGTTCTACAGAAACAAAAGCTTCAGTAGGGAGGTTGGTTTAACTCTTGATGATGCTTGATTGTCTTCCATTAAAATAACATCTCATAAACAGTGTATTATATGCTGGAAAAAGAAGCAAAAAGAAGTAAAAAGTAAGAAGAAGTAAAAATAAAATCTGCTTTATCACAGTGGAGAGAAGTCAACAATTTATTGATTAACCAACAACCAACAAAGAAGTCATTGTTTGATCAATGCTGTCCATTGAAAAGATCATTAAATTCATTTTTAGCAGCTGGTGCTATTTGAACCGAAAGCAGAGGTGCAGATCTCAACATACACAGGAGCTCAGGCCGCTGAATTGAGACCCATCCTCAGTGTGTATGCACCAGATTCTTTCAGAAAAAAAGCTTTAAATTATAGACTGCATCTACATTCACGGCGTTCAGGTGGCGCAGCGGTAAAACACGCTAGCACACCAGGGCTGACATTTCAAACTTGTCGGCAGGCTGGGCGCCTACACGAACAACGATTGGCTTGTTGTTCATACAGGGTGGGAGCCAAATGGGAACTCATAACTGATGCAACTAGGACCTCTGCTGGCTGATTGATGGCGCCTGCACAGAGACGGGAAATAATGTGTTGATCAGGGTGTGACTCTCTGTACACAAAGCTGAGCCACATATGAACTCGCCTTGTGCAGGTGAAAAGATGCAGTCGGCTACTGCACAAGTCGGAGGGGAAGTGTGTCAGTCTCGGTTCTACTCGGTCAGTAGTAGAGGAGATCAGCATCAGTAGAGAGGAAGCGTAATGCCAAAAAATTCATTCATTCATTATAGTATTATAGTATTTATGTTCACCTACTGTTCTACTGCTTTGACAAAAGTACTTCCCTGTGTCAATTTCTTATGTTTTTGCATATTAGTCACACTTATATGTTTCTATATAAACTGACCTGACCTGGCCTGGTCTGGTCATGTCTCTACAGACGTGGCATATTAGCACGTTTGTGTGTTAGCTTGTGGTCGACTTTGAGTTGAAGGTGAGATCTTTCACGCCATGAATCACACATCACCAACAACCCATGATTTTGCTCCTCAAAGGATGTGGACCTTACAAAACCCCACTCACCCATATCACAGCACTAATTACTGGGAACAAAGCCAAGTGTTCTGCTTGGTTGGTCTCAGACAAAGACACCAGCGTACATACAGCATTGTCAGTAACAATTCACATGAGACTCTTAACTGGAGAGAGGATGAAAAGGGCATGCTAGCACTATGTGATTGTAACTTGACCTTTAATCTTAACCATCTCAAATAAGTAACCCTTTAAATGCAGGATACACAAAGTGTTTTTGATGTAATGGTTAGTGTGGGTAAAAATCGAGACAGGAGTCACAGATCTGAAAAGACATGCAGTGCATGTTTCAGTCTAGAAATGTACAATAATATTAGTACTACACTGGAATTGAAAAACAATAGTTAAAAAAAAAAATTGGTCATGTGTAGATTTGCTTGACAACTAAATGTGTTGCTTTATGAATTGCTTGGAGTTCACTCAGAGCAATGAAGAGTTGTTTTTTTCCCCACTGTACCACATGCTTAACTCAAGTCTCTGACCTTAAAACAGAAGTGTTACGTCAGCAGTTGCAGTCAGCATTTCTGTTTTTATGCATTTTACCTGCTTTTTTCCCAATTTAGCATAGCCAATCAGCTGCTGGGGGCCTCAACAGCGTCCAAGGAGGGTGTATATTCGCCTGACACACACTCCATTCAACTTGTGCATGGTTCTACCGATCCTTTCTTATTCACCTATACTTCGGTGGATTTGCGTGTAAGGTCGGCTTCGCGTACGGAGCGCCACGCCCACTTTCTGTACAGGCGTCCTTGACAAACAAGGTCCTTACGCAGCATTGATAAGCCCACCCCTTAGTCCGTTCTTTCCCACCTAGCAGACTGGAAGCCAATTTTGTCTGCTGCAGGCACTAGCCAATTATGCCTGCTAGAGGGCGCCCAGCCCACCGGTAGCAGAGTCGAGATTCGAACCCAGGAGCTCAGAATCTCTGCGCTGGTGTGCTAGCGGATTATCCCGCTGCGCCACTTGAGCTAATGGTCATATTTACATTCACATCCAAAGCAACTTGCAATCTAAGCAATTGAGGGTTAAGGGCCTTTCTCAAGGGCCCAACAGTGGCAATCTGGCAGTGGTGGGGTTTGAAGCAGGAACCTTCTGCTTACTAGTCCATTACTTTAACCGCTAGGCTACCAATGCCCAAATATTTATACAAATAATAATAATAATAATAATAATACAAATGTTTAACTTGCTGTTCACTTAACATCACAAGCCACTAATGTCATTGGTAGTCTGATTTTGCAGGCTGTTAAACTGGACATAGCACAAACACCCTGTAAAAGACCGTACTGGCAACCATTAAACAATCCACTACACTTGTGCTGTTTTTGGTCAACATTTGGGAAAGTCAGATTTCCAGATCAGCCAGCACCTTGTGCAATTCCTCCCCCTCAGAGGTCGTTCTATTTCTCAATAAAGCATCTTGGTTGCTGAGGAACAGCCAGACAAAGCAGTTTGCTTCAGAGTATTCCAGCTATTTGGCTGCATATTTCAGGCTTGTGGGGTTTGAAGTCTGCTAGCACAGAATATAAATCAAAGTACAACAGCAGAAACGTACAAAAACAATCTAATACGGATCAAATGAAATCCATCATTTTTCATTCCTGCGAATAAAAAATAAAACTTGTTAATGATGTCTGCCAGAATTTTGAAGCACGTCTTGAATCTTCTTACTCGATTAGGACTTTTTCTCATCAGCCAGCTCAAGTATTAAGGTGCCAATTTTAGAATAAGCTTTTCTTACTTGAATGCCAGCCTCCAAGACGTTGTATAGGTATTGTACAGTATCCGACCCTAAATTAAGAAACACCCTGACGAGGTACAGACTGAGTTTGTGAGCGCACACGACCTGGTCGTGGAGACGGGGCAAAACATCCGGTCCTGGCTGCCCCGGGAGGAGAGGTTGTGCCAGCACTGCACTCTCAGTACAGTAGAGATGGAGCTGCACTTCCTCACCCAGTGTACCAAGTACCACCACATCCAGTCCCAATTTTTCCCCAAATTTAATACCATCATCCCCGACTTCAACTCCCTGCTGACAAACTGCCCCACCTACTAAGGGAGCACAGAGATCTGCACACTAGCAGGACTCTATACACACACCTGCCACCAGGTGAGGGACAGTGGGTGACCATGTCCCACACACACACACACACACACACACACACACACACACAAACTGATCATTATTACTACCTCATTACGGTAAATATTATAATTTTTTATTGTTATTATTTTGCACTGTTTTTATTAATATTTTATTCTATTTTATATTTTTTGCACATGTAACTGTTTTGTATATATTTGTTCTTTCTTATTGTTATTTCTATTATTTCTCTTGAACTTGCTTTGGCAATATGAATGTCCTTATTTGTCATGCCAATAAAGCTTCTTTTAAGTCGAGTTAAGTATTGTAAAGTATGCTTGACTGTGGAAAGTGACACCTAAGCTCCAAGAGACCCGTTTTTATTTCTTGGATTCCAATTAATCAGACAAAAATTCCCTCAAGATAAAGAGACAGTTTGGGTTTTCTTTCTGACCTTGGCTGATAACCTACAGTGCTGAGAAAATTGTTCTCCCCCTTCTAAATTTCTTCTATTTTTGCATATTTACCACACTTGTATGTTTCAAATAAAAAAAAACTTCTTTAATATTAGACAAAAATAACCTAAGTAAACAAAATGTTTTAATGATATCACTTACTAAACAAAATATGCTGTTTAGCCCTAGCTGGCCCAATGTGTTAACCACATTTAATTGACCATTGGGTTTAGTTTCAATAGCCACACCCAGGAATGACTATTGCCAGACCTGTTGAATCTAAACATCACTTAAATAGAACCTGCCTGGCAATGTGAAGCAGGCTAGAAGGTCTTAAAAAGCACATGATGCCAGCGATCCACAGTCAGCCCCATTATCCACAAATGGTAAAAACTCAGAATAGTGATAAACCTTCCCAGGAGTGCCCAACCTGTCCAACCCATCAGGAGGTCACAAAAGAACTGCAGGCCTCACTTTCCTCAGTTAAGGTCAATGTACATGATCGGCCGGCATTAATGTCTGAGGTGGTGTTGTGTGTGTGGTGTGTGTGTTGGGGTCTGAACAGCATAGCCATTGGAAGATGCACTTCTCACTGTGTTCACAGTGCTGGTCTCAAGCCCAGATAAAATAAGGAGGGTTTCATGTGGAAGTGCATCAGGCGTAAACCTGTGCCAAATCAGGTATGCAGACCAGATTGATCCACTGTGGCAAGCCACAGACTAAATAAACCAATGAAACACATTCTTAAGTGCACTGCAAAGAATAAATACAAAGCACAAAGAAAGATAAACTCGATCATATGACTTAAAGGTCAAGATGGTTACTCTACACTAGTGTAAATGACTCATCTGGGATCAAAGTTTAAATCTGTCCATAAAGAATTACATTAAACACAATGCAAACTGGCAATTAGAACGTTACCAAAGCTTTTGGAAATTATGTACAAATTTGGAGTAATGAATTTAATAATTTGAATGAAAAAGGCTAAAGTAACAGTAATTTAACCTAATTTTAGGGCTGGGTGGTATGACTGGGACTTTTTATGTCTGTGGTTTATTCTACTGTCATAAGTACAAAAAATATAAAGCATTTTCATTTCACCATGTACTGTATATAATGAAGGTTTTGAGTACTGTAAGCTTTGCTTGGCCCCACAAAATGACACAATATATGAGGGAATCAGTACGCGTGAAACATGCAATACACCGATCAGCCATGACATTAAAACCACCTCCTTGTTTCTACACTCACTGTCCATTTTATCAGCTCCACTTACCATATAGAAGTACTTTGTAGTTCTACAATTACTGACTGTAGTCCATCTATTTCTCTGCATGCTTTGTTAGCCCCCTTTCATGCTGTTCTTCAATGGTCAGGACTCTCCCAGGACCACTACAGAGCAGGTATTATTTACTTGGTGGATCACTCTCAGCACTGCAGTGACACTGACATGGTGCTGGTATGAGTGGATAAGACACAGCAGCGCTGCTGGAGTTTTTTAACACCTCACTGTCACTGCTGGACTGAGAATAGTCCACCAACCAAAAATATATCCAACCAACAGCACCCTGTGGGCAGTGTCCTGTGACCACTGATGAAGGTCTAAAAGATGACCAACTCAAACAGCAGCAATAGATGAGCGATCGTCTCTGACTTTACATCTACAAGGTGGACCAACTAGGTAGGAGTGTCTAATAGAGTGGACGGTGAGTGGACACGGTAATTAAAAACTCCAGCAGTGCTGCTGTGTCTGATCCACTCATACCAGCACAACACACACTAACACACCACCACCATGTCAGTGTCACTGCAGTGCTGAGAATCATCCACCACCCAAATAATACCTACTCTGTAGTGGTCCTGGGAGAGTCCTGACCATTGAAGAACAGTATGAAAAGGGGCTAACAAAGCATTCAAATGAACAGATGGACTACAGTCAGTAATTGTAGAACTACAAAGTGCTTCTATATGGTAAGTGGAGCTGATAAAATGGACAGTAAGTGTAGAAACAAGGAGGTGGTTTTAATGTTATGGCTGATCAGTGTATGACTTCACTGATTGTACAACTTGATCACAGGTCTGTTGTAGAAAAGTGGATTGGACTCTTCCAGCTTGTATCAGTGTCATTGGTATAACGTTGGTATAGCAATTAAACTGAAGTAACGTTGCTTCACTGTTTGCTTTTTTGCAACAACCGTGCCTTGACAAACTGTACAGTATATAGTGTTTTAATCTGTGTCGAAACCAAAAAAAAACTACTAAACTGCCGACACAGCTCATTTCTTTGCTGCTTTTGTTTATTTTTTCCACCTTATCGAGAAAACCTCTCTCATCTGTTAACACTGTTATCTAAGACAGCTGTATGCAATCTGCACAACGCTCCATAGCGCTTTTAGCAGCAAACAATATTATATGATTTGCTGCCTATTGAAGTCTACAGCCGTTAAAAAATTAACTATGCTACAGTATGGCGGTATATGAAAAATCCATACCGTACGAGGAATTAAAGCCGGTATACCGAATAAACCGTCATACTGCCAGCTCTACCAATTTGTTTTTGTTATTTTTAAGTTATAGATGTTAATGCTTGAAATAAACAGCGCCTGACAGCGTCTCAACCCTGGCAGTTCAATTGGTTTATACATGTAGGTGTAAAGTAAGCAAAACCACACATTGTCCAGACAGATGTGACGTTGCATAACTTGTTCTGAGACATCTAACAAGGATGGTAAGAGAGAGGGGGAAAAAGCAGGACAACCTAAAAACTACAGGAACAGCGGTTACATAAAGAGCAGTAGGCTCCTAAAAAAAAAGCACAAAGATGCACATGTTAAAATTTGCCTGCAATTATTTAGACTACTCAGTAAAATAATTAAAAGAAACATAAATAGCAGTCTGGGATTTGATAATGTCATTGTGTTTAGAAAAACACATGTTGCACATATGATTACAAAAGAACACAACACCCACAGTTAAGTGGAGCTTGGAGCATCATAATATGCTTATCTAGTCCTCAGACACTGGTACTCGGGCCTAACTAATCATTAAAAACATAAATCAAGTAATGAACCAGGACATATTGAGATGATATTAGCATAAATACTGAGGGGACCACACTGGTGGAAACCTTTTCCATCACACTAACATATAATATAATGGCTTGCACAGTCAGTCTGTCTGCATCTTTTCCGTAATAGTTCAGTAAATATATGCATTGTTGTTTATGCTGATGAAAGTATGTGTCTTTTTGTTTGGTTGCTTGTTTGTTTTTCTTCAAAATGAACTTCCTGTTTACTGGGGTATCCAATATTAGCATTCTAAGCATTCATGTGAAGCAGCGATGCAAGTATGTGCAGAATTTCATCTCGCATCCTCAGGATACAGTCTTCAATAAAAACAGCACAGCAAATGATGTCACAAGCTTTGTTTAATGGTTGGTTAATGACATTTTACTTAAGTTTTTGATGTCTGGGCAAGGAGGGTCAGAAACACGTTCTGGACATAGTAAGTACAGTACAAGGGAAGTATGCATCCTAAAATGAGTGAGTGTACAAAACAGACCAACCTGAACTTCCCCATTCACACTCACTTATGCCTAGGGCTGATCTAGAGAAGGAAAATTCACCTACTGCAATGTTACTGGAAGGAAGAGCTGGGCGGTATGACCAAAGATTTGTATCACAGTATTTTTTAAGATTCTGGCGGTTTCATGGTATATCACGGTATGTTTTATTTTTTATATGTCTGTGGCTGATTTTACTGTCATAAGTACATAGAATATAGAAAGTCTTAATTTCACCATGTATATAATGAAGGGTTTGAGTACTATAAGTAGGGATGTCCCGATCCGATCTCACAGATCGGGATCGGGGCCGATCAAGGCATTTTTAACTGATCGGAAATCGGCTTTACTAATGCCGATCATAACCCGATCTTTTGTTTTACGTCAGCATGTCCACTGTGTGGAAATACTTTAAATTGGAAAGTGAAACAATTCCAACAGCGGTGTAATGTCTGTAATGCGAGCGTTTCACGAGGCGGTAGGAGCAGAGCTGCGTTCATTACTGTAGAATTTTACTGTTTATATGGTGTGTGAGTCGAGGATCACTCCGGTTTACAAAACAATAACTTTGAATCCCAGTATGAAAACTTCAGGACCATAACATACAGCTTTTACGAGTTTACGTGTTACAAGACTGAACGACATCTCAGTATCAAGCGCTCTGATTGGCTTAGTTATGTAACCGAGCGTCGTAGTGATGCACTCGCTTAATAAAAAAATAAAATACACGGTATATTCACAAATTGTCGGGAGCAAAACACTTTAATAACTTCTTCTGTTCCGAATAGCGGACAGCCAGAGCCGAGCACGCTATCCCATGCACTATGGAAGCCCCAAAGGGTCAAAACACACTCACTTTGCGTAGACCCGTCCATCAAACCAGTCACAATACAAGCACTTTAAGAACTGGCTTTCCTTCATAACAAAAGAGTGACTTTCCATTTTATTTTGGTATTCAGGTTTTACTGTAATGCTGTTAAGTAACTTATTTGTTTTTTTATATTCAAGTTAAGCTGCTACACCACTTGTGAGTGGAGATTTTTTTTCATTTTTAGTGTATCACTGCATTAAACAGAATTATGTTCTTTGAATATAAAGTTCAAAGTGAAACTGTAATTATCTCACTTCATTTTTACTACAATGCTGCACTAGGTTTGTTTACTTTGATTTTGTAAAAGAACATTAAGCAATAGCTTGGATGCAGGCAATTTTTTTCCTACAGCACTGCAGAGCTATTCAGTTGTTAAACATGTACATTGGATTAATTTGAATAACTGTAATGTACTTGAAGTGTGCACTGTGTGAACAGTATTATCTAGTTCTTATCTAGACAATATCTAGAAAATACAAGTATCGGTTTGAGAATCGGTATCGGATCGGGATCAAAATTAAAGATCGGGATCGGGAACAAAAAAACGTGATCGGGACATCCCTACTTATAAGGTTTGCTTGGCTCCACAAAATGACAATATATGATGGAATCAGTACACGTGAAACAGTTGCAATAAATAAAATTTTTATTGTTTATTTAATATTTATGTATTGTCCAATTACCCTTAGCTCTCCCTTTAACAAATAAAACAACGGTAAAAAAGTGGACGACTTTAAATCTCTCCACTTCCAGTTCGCTTATAACATTGAAATAGCGACTAGCCTGAAGTATTTTCACCCAGTAGGACACACCTGGAATCCACTATTGCTCTGAAAGCTTCTTTCTCGGCTGTCTATATAGGAATCGTGTCCTTGCACATGTGGATTGTTACTGTGTTCGTAATGTTGTTGTTTGCAACAGCTGTGGCTCGACAAACCGTACAGTATATTGTGTTTTAGTCTTTTCTAAACTGCCGACATGGCTCATTTCTTTGGCAGGTTCTTCCAGTGCATATTTGGTCTTCCTCTCTTCATCCTCCATCTGTTTTTGTTTATTATTTTTACCATATTGAGGAAGCCTCTCTCATCTGTTAACATCTGTTAACTGTTAATCTGCATGGCGCTCCATAGCATTTTTAGCGGCGAACAGTATTATATGATCTGCTGCCTTTTGAAGCCTACAGCTGTTAAAATGAACTAGATTACGGTATGGCGGTATATGAAAAATCCATACCGTATTAGGAATCAAAGATGGTATACCGAATGTACCGTCATACCGCCCAGCCCTACTGGAAGGTGGAAGGAAAGTGACACTAACACCTCTGTGTGGGACTGTTTCAAATGGAGTCAGGTCTTCGGGAATGTTCTAATTCACACCTGGGCATTGTATGGCCTGTGGGCCACATCCAGGTCAGTGGCAATTAAAAATCAGACATAAATAAATGTACATCACACATGCAATACAACAGAACTGTATTTATATTCATTATTAAAACAAACGCGAGAAGTGACGAGGGGTTTAATGATACCACGTCCTAAAATGCACGTCAACAAGTAGCGAGCGATCAAAGTTTGTATGCTGATGTGTGGCGTAAAAGCAAAGAGGAAAAATAAATGAATCTGAGTGGATTTGGCTACGCGAACAGCATGGATTGTTCTATAGTGAGATGGAGGTTAATAAATATGTTTTGCTATGCAACATTGGTGTTTCTTAGCGAACGACCAAGTCAGAAATACTGTAAAACTTGAGTGTGTGCCCCTGTCCCACCTTTTTACAACTTCTCCCCTGCGTTTCCCCTCACCCCGTATCTTGCACTCTCATTGGCTGTTCGACACCGCACTCATTGCCAGTCGGACAACTCATATCCAGATATCTAGCATGCTAGAGATTTATCTTCAGTTGCAGAGCGCTCGGTGAGCCGCTCGGATCGAGTTGTTGAGCAGTTCACACATAGCGACGGAGAGCCGAGTTTTGATCCCCGAGCAAACGCCGAGTTGCTCCCGAGCCGGCAAATCTAGCGCCGACCAGTTGGCGAGTGAAAATCAGGGCAAAAATTGTGTAGTGTGAACTAGGCATAAACCGCAAAAGCAACATGGACTTTTATTTTTTATAAGTTTTACACATCCAGAACTGGAGCAGTCAAGACCAGCTTTGTGATATTCAAAATAATATTCAACAAGGACAAAGGATTGTAAAACAGCAAGTGAGGTAATTACACCAAACAAAATCGCAATAACACTTTGCGTAAAGTTAATTTTAAAACCTGCACATTTTGTTCACACCTGTTTTCGTAAAAGTTGAATAAATAGTGAAATAATGTTAATGTTTTTACTCTGCCTGCTTCTCATTTGCATTGCCTGATTGTAACATCTACTTCCAACAGTAACAGCTTATCAGAACTGTACAATTTACTGCTTTTTATAAAGAGATACAATTAATGTTGAGCAGAATTAAGTTCACCATATTGGTCCGACCCTACACAACAGTCCCAGTTTCTTATGTAGCTTCTTAACTTTAACCCAACTGAAATTAAGTATTTTGAATTGCACTATTAAGATTCTTATGCGATTCTTGGCCTCTTAACATCCTTACCAGCTTTTTGATTAAGAACTAATCAAAGATGTTCACAAGTCACAAAATACGAGTCCGAGTCGAGTCACGAGTCTTTAGGCTAGAGTCCTTTACTTTCCTAGGTACCAGTTAAAAGCTTAAACTGACGTTTTGTTTTCATTGCAAATTACGGCACAGCGGCCAAAATCCAAAACACAGCAAAAAATCCATAACCACTGCTTACCTTAGCTTATGTTGTTCCAGATGCTATTAAATTTATAACTGTGTGTCCCATTAGGAATATAATCCGTTATTTTGTAAATGTGCTTATAATTAAAAACCTCCAAACTTTTCCCGGTTGTGAAGTAAAACACTAATTCGTCAGAAAGCCAATCAAGCGTTTCACTGACACATCATCTGTGTGGCGCTGCAAACTAAATACATGCAAATAACAGCATTTCTTACTAACAATTAAAATCAGAAGGTCTGATTGGCACAGAAAGCGTTTTTTCAATCATTAGCGCCAATTCCGTAGGAGCGTTCCATTCACATTATCTGTTACTGTGAAGTGCACTACGTATGGTATTCCACCTTTTTAAGTGAGAGTCAAATTCAAAGTAGGGAGTAGCTTCATCACTACGCCGGAAGCTGGCTGGAACATTTAGCCATTGGCTGCATTGCGGGTTAAGACGGCCAGAGCATTATTAGAGAGCATAAAATGACACGATCAGAATGATGTCAGAACATATATATACATATATATATATATACAGTGTATCACAAAAGTGAGTACACCCCTCACATTTCTGCAAATATTTCATTATATCTTTTCATGGGACAACACTATAGACATGAAACTTGGATATAACTTAGAGTAGTCAGTGTACAGCTTGTATAGCAGTGTAGATTTACTGTCTTCTGAAAATAACTCAACACACAGCCATTAATGTCTAAATGGCTGGCAACATAAGTGAGTACACCCCACAGTGAACATGTCCAAATTGTGCCCAAAGTGTCAATATTTTGTGTGACCACCATTATTATCCAGCACTGCCTTAACCCTCCTGGGCATGGAATTCACCAGAGCTGCACAGGTTGCTACTGGAATCCTCTTCCACTCCTCCATGATGACATCACGGAGCTGGTGGATGTTAGACACATTGAACTCCTCCACCTTCCACTTGAGGATGCGCCACAGGTGCTCAATTGGGTTTAGTCCATCACCTTTACCTTCAGCTTCCTCAGCAAGGCAGTTGTCATCTTGGAGGTTGTGTTTGGGGTCGTTATCCTGTTGGAAAACTGCCATGAGGCCCAGTTTTTGAAGGGAGGGGATCATGCTCTGTTTCAGAATGTCACAGTACATGTTGGAATTCATGTTTCCCTCAATGAACTGCAGCTCCCCAGTGGCAGCAACACTCATGCAGCCCAAGACCATGATGCTACCACCACCATGCTTGACTGTAGGCAAGATACAGTTGTCTTGGTACTTCTCACCAGGACGCCGCCACACATGCTGGACACCATCTGAGCCAAACAAGTTTATCTTGGTCTCGTCAGACCACAGGGCATTCCAGTAATCCATGTTCTTGGACTGCTTGTCTTCAGCAAACTGTTTGCGGGCTTTCTTGTGCGTCAGCTTCCTTCTGGGATGACGACCATGCAGACCGAGTTGATGCAGTGTGCGGCGTATGGTCTGAGCACTGACAGGCTGACCTCCCACGTCTTCAACCTCTGCAGCAATGCTGGCAGCACTCATGTGTCTATTTTTTAAAGCCAACCTCTGGATATGACGCCGAACACGTGGACTCAACTTCTTTGGTCGACCCTGGCGAAGCCTGTTCCGAGTGGAACCTGTCCTGGAAAACCGCTGTATGACCTTGGCCACCGTGCTGTAGCTCAGTTTCAGGGTGTTAGCAATCTTCTTATAGCCCAGGCCATCTTTGTGGAGAGCAACAATTCTATTTCTCACATCCTCAGAGAGTTCTTTGCCATGAGGTGCCATGTTGAATATCCAGTGGCCAGTATGAGAGAATTGTACCCAAAACACCAAATTTAACAGCCCTGCTCCCCATTTACACCTGGGACCTTGACACATGACACCAGGGAGGGACAATGACACATTTGGGCACAATTTGGACATGTTCACTGTGGGGTGTACTCACTTATGTTGCAGCTATTTAGACATTAATGGCTGTGTGTTGAGTTATTTTCAGAAGACAGTAAATCTACACTGCTATACAAGCTGTACACTGACTACTCTAAATTATATCCAAGTTTCATGTCTATAGTGTTGTCCCATGAAAAGATATAATGAAATATTTGCAGAAATGTGAGGGGTGTACTCACTTTTGTGATACACTGTATATATATATATATATATAATTGTCACACGTAACTAATGTTGCTGACTTTTGTTGTCCACAAGTCATTTTTTGCGAGTCACGAGTCGAGTCTGAGTCATTTAAAATGAGTCAGAGTCGCTGTGTGTGTCGACTTACGTGCGACTCAAGTCCCCATCTCTGGAACTAATTATTTTATTATTTTTGATAAGCCAGAAATATTATAGGCTTCTCTTGTGAGCAATTCTGTCTAAGCAATACCAGGGCCAAAGACATAAAACAGAAGTAATTTAGCATGACCTTTCTGAGGTGTTATGCTTACTGCTTCTACTTTACAAGCTTCAAATTCCAACTGATTGGCGCTGTGATGTTATACTGCCATCACATGTGGTCATACACCAACACGATCCAAAATAATGAGCCTCATTTTATTCTAGGCTGATGCTGATCATATCTGACAAGCAGTGTTGATTTTTTACTGGGCTCCTTTGTATGCTGGCCCACACTCATTCATTTAGGCAGTGGATTATGAAGGGCTTTTTATGAATGGTTAGCCCCCTTTTCCCTGGTTTACCCTCATTTACAATCAGACATCACTTTAGTAGCATCAAGGCCAGCAATAAAACACGTCTATTCAAAATCAGTGCTGATTATGCAACCTTAATATGCTCTCAACATGGTCACTTTTCAGAAGCGTGCATCACCAACACCTACACAAATAGTGGCCTAGCACTTGACAAAACACAATATTGTAACATGATACAGCAGATGAATTATACTGTATAATATGTATAAATTCTCACATATTATGAATATTGTGGCGGTGGTGGATTAGTAAATAAGGTACTCAAATATTGATTGAAGAGTTGAGGGTTCTAGCCTATCCATGGCCAAGCTACCACAGGTGAACCCTTAAGCAAAACCCTTGACCCAAAGTTGCCTGGATTGTATTACATCTTCAAATGTGATTTACTTTGAATAAAATCATCAGACATTAATATAAAATATGAAGACATATTTACACAAAAGCCAAGCGTCTTAATAAATGGAGCCAAATCTCTACCGATAGACAACATTATTGATGTATTGTTAACAGCGCCATATACTGGGCAATAATACAATAATTATCAAATCAACGTCTGCTTAAGATTGATCATTCAGGCCTAATGGACTTTTAATGAACTACAAGTTTACCTTCCTGATAGCGGCCACTTGTCAATTTACAGATAAAATACCAAAATAAAAAGGTTTTATACGATGTGTGTAGTATTTTAATTATTGGTTCTAAAAAGGTATATCATGCCAGTATGAACATTAGTTTTTTTACAAGGTTGTTAAAGCAATCAAAATATTGAGCGCCATAGACCACTGAAGGTGGAAAAATGAACGGTGTTTTCAAAAAATCGGCTCTAACGCATCCTGTGCTAAATAAACATGTTCAGAACCCTATACGTTTTGTTCCATGTACATTTTTCTCCTGTACATCACTGGATCCTCCGAATTACGAGGTTGTTAAAGGGTCGTAATACTAATAATGCTTCACAAAAGCTAATGCTACTGCGCATTAATTAGACGACACTGAACTACACCAAAGCAAGCCGTACTATGGTGGTCGTATCGCTTTGTGGTTTGTCCTCCTTTTTCTACTACTACTACTAAAAATATAAACTAAAACTTATGAATATCACTCAACTGTTACACTGGTGAATCACGCTGCTTCGTGCGGTTATTTAAGAGGCTTCCAGTCTAGTGACGTCAATTCAGTGCGCAGTGGCATTAGCTTACATGTAGCAATATTCATATTTTTACTCTTTAACGACTTCATAATTCAGAGGATCCAGTGATAATAGACAGAAGAATCTCCATAAAACAAAACGTAACAGCTTTGGAAAATTTTTTATGACTACAGGATGCGAGAGAAGCTCCATTCATTTTTCCCATTCAAGATTTCTCTTAGACCCGGGTTACCAAATATGGGCATAACAACATGGCATGGACTACAAAATGACGACACGACTTTAGTGGTCTATAGTATTCTTTATTATAGCTCATTATTAATAATTTGGCAAAACGAGTGTTTACCATAATGCCTAGCTAGCCCTACCACATTCCATTTAGACAAATTAACACTAACACTTATTGCAAAGGAACATAAAACATGGGTTTGTCATGAATTCATAGTCAATGGAAAAGTGTGCTTCTCTTCACATGTCATCATCTCTGTCCTGCGCCTCAAAAGAACAAGCCAGTAAAGTATTATGCTCCCAATAGTTTGTCTATGTACGGTTTATTTCTTTCTTTATAAACTCAGCAAACTCTAAAGGCGCTCAGTTACACAAGCAATCGATTAGACAAAATATCCAAGCTGTCTAAGTCTAAAGCAGCTAAAACACGACTGAGGTAACTGAATTTGGAAAACTCCCAACCAATTCTGTGGATGCAGAGTCAAAACACAGACGAGAATTTTGGTCTTTTAACTATTAAGGTGGCTGTGCTGTGTATAGTAGCTTCCATTTATTCTATCACTAGGATTTTGGAAAAAAAGAGCGCATCTTCCCGTGAATTTAGTTGGGCCTTAATTATAAGGTAAAAGTAAAAAGATAATAGTTAATGATAAAACCCAATACGGCCTCAGAAGCAGCAGCCCAGCTCTAGAATAAAAAAAAAAAAATGACAGTAGTATATTTTAAAGTCCAGCACAAAAACAATAAGAGTCATCAGGAACATTGTTATTGGTATGTATATTTTGGGAAAATATATTATATAGTGCCTCTAGCCCCACAGTACAACACAAAAGACAATACAGGGTGGGTTTTAAGTAAAAATCAAGATGATTTAAGAGCAAAATTTTAAAATAAACTGTCATTTTAAAGAAAAGATTCCAGTTTGAAGCAAAAAATAATAAACAGTGTAAAATAGTTGCACATACAGACAGAGATTAATAAGGCTTAGCTAACTAGACCTGACGGTTCAGGGTTTTGGAATTACAATCAAACACTGTGACTTAACGAGAAGAGCAAAGCTTAGCAAACAGGCTCAGGAAAACTAAAATTAGCTCCACAAAGCCCTTAGGTGAATCTGAGGGGGAGAGTACATGTGAAGGACCCATCTGCAGTCTAAAAAGAAACATGTTATAATGCCAAAAGTATGTGGACACCTGACCACACTATTTTCTTCACACTTTTTGGTCTCAGGATTCTGTTGGTGTTATATTGACTTATACTGACGCACTGTTTTCTTCCCAGCATTGATACTAAGGTGTTGAGGTGGACATTAAATATTCCTAACTTTGATGAGTCTTGTATAAAATTAAGAGTGCAAACAATACAATGTAAAACAATTAAACTCTATGTGTTCAAGTCAAGTGAGGAGGAGACAAGCAGCCACCGGTTTTCCAAAGTGTGGAGAGGATGAACAACTACAGCTGTGGTAACTGTATTGAAATGCCGACCGCAAGCAAGTCAGTCTGCATTCAGGAAGCTAATGTGGACCACTTGCTTAAGGATCTTTCCTGGATAACCCTGGCCCACCCTGCCCTGCTATCAGAGGGACATCCTGAAGGCGTCCATGCTCTCCCTATACGGAAATGCTGGAATGCTTCATCAGCAGCAGGTATTGTAACCTAAGCTAACAATTGCTCAAAGGCAACAAAGGCACAGTGTGACGTTAAAAACATACTCACTTACTTACTAAGTTGACATTAATATTCTCAGTCACTGTCTAAACGATAAAAGCACTTCATGTGTTTGAATGCTAGTAGGCCTGATAGTTTGTTAGATATCAGCCGTTTTTCTTTTTCTCTTTCTACATTAATTGCTGCACCCAGAAGCAATGCAAAAGTGACTGTCTGGCATAAATTTTTAATTTTGCTTTTCTTATTTTGCATCGAGTTAGCTTAGGAAAGCTAAAAATTAACGTTAGGTAATGTGAACGAATGTAGGTTTTCCAAGACAACCAACATGCTGATGGTCTTGGTGTTCAGATCAACTATTACGGCTGTAGTGTTTAAAAAATATATATTTTAGAAAATATGCCACAAAACGTTGGTTGGATGGATGTTTGGATGGATGGATGAATGGATGGATGGATGAATGGATGGATGGATGGATGGATGGGTTTGGGACGGATGGATGGATGGATGGGTTTGGGACGGATGAATGGATGGGTGAGTAGGTGGGTGGGTTTGGGACGGATGGATGGATGGATGGATGAATGGATGGGTGGGTTTGGGACATATGGATGGATGGACGGATGGATAGACAGATGGATGGATGTGTTTGGGACAGATGGATGGATGGATGGGGTGGGTGGGTTTGGGACGGATGGATGGATGGACAGATGGATAAACAGATGGACGGATGGATGGATGTGTTTAAGACAGATGGATGGATGGATGAATGTGTTTGAGACAGATGAATGGATGGATGGATGTGTTTGAGACAGATGGATGGATGGATGTGTTTAAGACATGAATGGATGGATGGATGTGTTTGAGACATGGATGGATGGATGGATGAATGTGTGAGACAGATGAATGTATGGATGAATGTGTTTGAGACAGATGGATGGATGGATGAATGTGTTTGAGACAGATGAATGGATGGATGGATGTGTTTGAGACAGATGGATGGATGGATGAATGTGTTTGAGACAGATGGATGGATGGATGGATGGATGAATGTGTTTGAGACAGATGGATGGATAGATGGATGTGTTTAAGACAGATGGATGGATGGATGGATGGATGTGTTTGAGACAGATGGATGGATGGATGAATGTGTTTGAGACAGATGGATGGATGGATGGATGGATGAATGTGTTTGAGACAGATGGATGGATGGATGGATGTGTTTAAGACAGATGGATGGATGGATGGATGTGTTTAAGACAGATGGATGGATGGATGGATGTGTTTGAGACAGATGGATGGATGGATGGATGGATGTGTTTGAGACAGATGGATGGATGGATGGATGTGTTTGAGACAGATGGATGGATGGATGAATGTGTTTGAGACAGATGGATGGATGGATGGATGTGTTTGAGACAGATGGATGGATGGATGAATGTGTTTGAGACAGATGGATGGATGGATGGATGTGTTTGAGACAGATGGATGGATGGATGGATGGATGTGTTTGAGACAGATGGATGGATGGATGGATGTGTTTGAGACAGATGGATGGATGGACGGATGTGTTTGAGACAGATGGATGGATGGATGGATGTGTTTGAGACAGATGGATGGATGGATGGATGTGTTTGAGACAGATGGATGGATGGATGGATGTGTTTGAGACAGATGGATGGATGGACGGATGTGTTTGAGACAGATGGATGGATGGACGAATGGACGTTTATGAAAACATTATATATTGGGGTTGGTATTATCAGTGGTTTCAGGCATCCACAGGGAGTCTTGGAACATATCCCCAATGGATAAGGGGGAACTATTGTAATTGTATACACACATTAAGCATCTATATATCAGATATATCTCATAAAATGTCTAGTGAATGTACAGTGTATCACAAAAGTGAGTACACCCCTTAAATTTCTGCAGATATTTAAGTATATCTTTTCATGGGACAACACTGACAAAATGACACTTTGACACAATGAAAAGTAGTCTGTGTGCAGCTTATATAACAGTGTAAATTTATTCTTCCCTCAAAATAACTCAATATACAGCCATTAATGTCTAAACCACCGGCAACAAAAGTGAGTACACCCCTAAGAGACTACACCCCTAAATGTCCAAATTGAGCACTGCTTGTCATTTTCCCTCCAAAATGTCATGTGATTTGTTAGTGTTACTAGGTCTCAGGTGTGCATAGGGAGCAGGTGTGTTCAATTTAGTAGTACAGCTCTCACACTCTCTCATACTGGTCACTGAAAGTTCCAACATGGCACCTCATGGCAAAGAACTCTCTGAGGATCTTAAAAGACGAATTGTTGCGCTACATGAAGATGGCCAAGGCTACAAGAAGATTGCCAACACCCTGAAACTGAGCTGCAGCACAGTGGCCAAGATCATCCAGCATTTTAAAAGAGCAGGGTCCACTCAGAACAGACCTCGCGTTGGTCGTCCAAAGAAGCTGAGTGCACGTGCTCAGCGTCACATCCAACTGCTGTCTTTGAAAGATAGGTGCAGGAGTGCTGTCAGCATTGCTGCAGAGATTGAAAAGGTGGGGGGTCAGCCTGTCAGTGCTCAGACCATACGCCGCACACTACATCAAATTGGTCTGCATGGCTGTCACCCCAGAAGGAAGCCTCTTCTGAAGTCTCTACACAAGAAAGCCCGCAAACAGTTTGCTGAAGACATGTCAACAAAGGACATGGATTACTGAAACCATGTCCTATGGTCTGATGAGATTGTTTGGTTCAGATGGTCTCAAGCATGTGTGGCGGCAATCATGTGAGGAGTACAAAGATAAGTGTGTCATGCCTACAGTCAAGCATGGTGGTGGGAATGCCATAATCTGGGGCTGCATGAGTGCAGCAGGTGTTGGGGAGTTACATTTCATTGAGGGACACATGAACTCCAATATGTACTGTGAAATACTGAAGCAGAGCATGATCCCCTCCCTCCGGAAACTGGGTCGCAGGGCAGTGTTCCAGCATGATAATGACCCCAAACACACCTCTAAGACGGCCACTGCTTTATTGAAGAGGCTGAGGGTAAAGGTGATGGACTGGCCAAGCATGTCTCCAGACCTAAACCCAATAGAACATCTTTGGGGCATCCTCAACCGGAAGGTGGAGGAGCGCAAAGTCTCGAATATCCGCCAGCTCCGTGATGTCGTCATGGAGGAGTGGAAAAGCATTCCAGTGGCAACCTGTGAAGCTCTGGTAAACTCCATGCCCAGGAGAGTTAAGGCAGTTCTGGGAAATAATGGTGGCCACACAAAATATTGACACTTCAGGAACTTTCACTAAGGGGTGTACTCACTTTTGTTGCCGGTGGTTTAGACATTAATGGCTGTATATTGAGTTATTTTGAGGGAAGAATAAATTTACACTGTTATATAAGCTGCACACAGGCTACTTTTCATTGTGTCAAAGTATCATTTTGTCAGTGTTGTCCCATGAAAAGATATACTTAAATATCTGCAGAAATGTGAGGGGTGTACTCACTTTTGTGATACACTGTATGTACAAGGTAGTTGAACCTAATTAAATGTCCAGTGGGAGTATTACAGTAAATCTGATGTAAACCATTAGAGCTTGCACTACCTGCATACTAGAAGCTAAAGTACTTATCATTGAACCACAAGTAATAAAGTGGTAATAAAGTAATAAATATAAAATCATGCTCATAAAGGCATATCTTATGTCTGCTGTACTGTAGAAAAAATTATAAGCATCCATGGCTCGGTAGTAAGTTCTTGTAAACGATTGCCGTACTGAGGCAGAATGTTTATGATTATCATTATGTAAGCGCTACAGTAAAAATGCCTGTTATGCCTGCATGTGATGACATGTCTCTCAACCCTTACTGCACAAACAAGTCTAAACCTGGAAATGTGGGTCAAATATCTTCCTAAAACCAGGAGATAAACCAGCGTGTTATCATATTTCCTTATTCACTGCAGAAATAATTACAGCATTATTAAATCCTTTCAAACTCATTGCCCATTGACCCAGGCCAAGGGGTTTAAATTTAATTCACTAAATTAAATATAATGACCATTTTATTTAATTGCTGGGTGACATGGTGGCACAGCTGATACAGTGAGGTTTTGATCCTCGTCCCTAGTTTCTATCTTTGAGTTTTACAGGTTTCTCCTTAATGTCTTTATGTCTGGTTCATTCATTTATGCACTATATGCACTACACCTGACCATAAGCTTAGACGTTCTACCTCAAAATCACAGCCATTAGTATGGAGTTGGTTCTTTTTTTGCAGCTGTAACAGCATCCACTCATCTGGGAGATTTGTTCTTTTTAAGCAGCATTTGTAAGGTCAGGTATTATTGTTGGATGAAAGGCCACCCAAGTTCATCCCAGTGCTATTAAGGTTAGGGCTCTGAGCAGGTCACTGGAGTTCTTTCACACCAAGCTTGTAAACCATGTCTTCATGGACATTGCTTCGTACAAAGGGGTACAGGAAGGGTGTCCATAAACTTATCATATAATGTACATTTGTTTATGTCTAATAATTCCTATCCTATCTTAGAAACTCAGTGCAAAGTGAAAACAGGATATGGACAGTGTGCCAAGTTCCCAACCACTTTCTTCATTAATTTTTGGTTTAACTTGACCACTATACAGTCCAGAAAACAGTTGCAACAAGTTATTAAATTTGCTGAGAGACTAACTGTTTTCAGCATTGATGTGCTACGCCTATCAATGTACTGACTGTTTAAAGTTTCCATTATAGCCCAAACTTCATTTTGCCCAGCTGGTTTATTGTTTACATGTAAACTACTTTAATATGTTCCACTAAATACCAATATGCTTCACTGCCTACAGATTTCAACATCCTTACAAAATCATATCTTATGTAATAATTTGCACACATGTTCAAAACTGTAGAAATGTGTCCTCACAGGTTGATTTTTGACATGAAAAAAATCCAGACCAAAACCAATCAACAGCCAGACCTAAAATCATTTAATGTTATCAGGGATGTTAACAATTAACCATCTACAAAAAAGTAATTGTTCAGTTAACAATATCAGTTAATTTATACTACGTATTTAAATTCATTTCCAACCGCTGATGCTTAATTCGAACTTAGAGCAGAGCTAAAGATATCAAACATACACAAGCAAGACAGCAATACAGCTGAATTGAGACTTATGCCTAGTTCACACTACATATTTTTTGCCCTGATACTTGCTCGCTGTCTGGTTGCCGCTAGATGTGGCAGCTCGGAAGCAACTCGGCGTTTACTAGGGGATCGAAGCTCGGCTCTGTTCAACGAGCGCTCGCAGACTCAATAAAAATATCTAGCATGTTAAATATGTGAACCAGTCGGCGAGTCAAAATCCTACACGGTGAAAGGCGTTGCGAGTAGCAGTAAGTGTTAAACTGAACTACAGCCAATGAGAACGCAAGATACGGGGTGAGGGGAAACCCGGGGGAGGAGTTGTAAAAACAGGTGACGGGGGCATAATATAGTTTATATCAGAATACATCGGCACACACACAAGCTTTATAGTATTTGTGATCTTCTCGACCACGCCAAACCATCATACCCACGCTGCATCGCAAAAAATATTTAATTGCCTCCAACTCATTACAGAACAGACGATCCCTGCTGGTCACGTAGCCCCATCCACTCAGATTCATTTCTTTTTCCTACTTGCTTTAACGCTTCACATCAGCACACAAACAACTTCAATCACTTGCTTATCGTTGATGTGCATTTTTGGACGTGGTATCATAAAACCCCTCGTCACTTCTCGTGTGTGTTTTCGTGACAAAACGTAGTTTGGGAGACCAGATAGACTCGCCTGTGATTCCTCCTGATGGTAGATCGTGTAGTGTGTGCCCCATATCACCGATCGGTCGTGTAGTGTGAAATCCACAACGACTTAAAAGACTCCCGACTACAAGAGATCAAGCTGTGTAGTGTGAACTGTACAGCGATCTGAACAACTGGAAAGTCCTGTAGTGTGAACTTGGCATTAGCCTCACTGCACATGTGCTTTATCTGTTTACAAATGTTAATGGCGCTACAGTTTAAATCATAAAGAACAGAAGTATTACACATTAAAATCACAAATAGGGAGGCTCTTTGGCATCAGTATGGGGTCTGACTGCATGTTAAATTCTGCACATGTGGATCTGTGTGTAATATTTGGCATAATTCCCTAAAGGTAGACCTCTGCTTATCATCTTATATTAACTACACTAATGTGGTCATGACAAGCTATAATACACTTGTGGCTTTTGTATTTTATGATTAGCATGTTTAGTTTGCTTTGTTTGGAATCTACATTGATGGAATGTATGAAGTTTATGTTCTGGTGATGTTTATCTCAGTGTCTTACAATACTGCCACTTCCACTACATTACATTATTGTTATTAAATAAAGTATAAAGACTTTAATACAAAACTCAGGGATGTGTTTTCATTTTTTATATGTTTATTGGACACCATATACTTAACAGTTAACAATCAACTAAAGATGATCAGTTGCCACTATTTGCATCCCTATTACACGTACAGTATATTTGTCCACTGAGATTTGTTTTCGCTGGCTAAGAAAATGACATGATTAAATTCTCCATATTAAATAGGAAATGTGAAATGGAGCGTAGATTCACACTTCCATAAAAAGAAGGAAGGAACATGAGCTCATGAGTTTTCTGTTCTGACTGGCTGCTTGCCTGGTATTGTTGGTGATGGAGTGAAATCCAATAGCAGGCTCAAGTTTCTACTCTGAAACTGCCAACAGTTAAAACCGACAGCATGTAGAAAGCCAAGCAGTGGGAAGCAATAACAGCTTCCACTATGCATTCGAAGCTTAAATAAATTGGTCCGAGGTGACCAGAAGACAAGCTTCCAGTTGGCGTTATTTTGCTAGACCATATCCTCTTCAGAGCCAAACTTTGTGTAAAGTAATATCTTATTTCTATCACCTAAACTGTGTGAACTTATTTAAAGTCTTCAAATAGAAAGTAGTAGTTGGAGATATATTCCAAAAGAAAAGAAAAATCTTATAAAACTTTTTCAAGAAGTACAGCCTGGCTGCATTTATTTATGATGAACCAAAATAAACTTTGGGAAGACAAAGATGTAAGGAAAGATAGTAAACTATGCATTTTTAACAAAAAAGCTGGCAAGCACACTTCAAACTTCATCAATAGAAAAGGATTTCTGTTTTTAGCCTGGAATAAAATCCAACTATATCTACAATACATTGTAAATGTAGTTGGCTATAGTTAGCTCACCAGAGTTGGGGTTTCGAATACATCGTATCGAATCTCAGCTCTGCCTTTCAGACTGGGCTGGGCGGCTGCATGAACAACGATTGGCTGTTGTTCAGGGTTAGAGGGTAAGAAAGTCGGATCATAGGTCTTCATAACTGGTGCGACTGCGGTCCCTGCTGGCTGACTGATGGCGCCTGCACAGGGCTGAGGAATAATGCTGATGGGGGTGTGGCCCTCCGTACACAGTGCCCGTCAAGTGTATGAACTCGACTCGTGCAGGTGAAAAATGCAGTCTGTACTGAGAGGTGTCCTCAGTCAGCGGTGAAAGGTCGAATCAGTATAGAGGACGCATTCAGGGTAATTGGACACGACTAGACTGGGGGATAAAAATTGGGGGGAAAAAATACTCTCAGTGTATGGTACAAATTAAGTATATTTTAAATATTAAAAAGTGAAGTGATACAGTGGCGACTACTGCACACTGAATAGGGCCAATATAGCCATATCTATATATACACACCGATCAACCATAACATTAAATTTACATCTTAACTTTACATCTACAAGGTGGATTAACTAGGTAGGACCAACTCAAACAGCAGCAATAGATGAGCGATCGTCTCTGACTTTACATCTACAAGGTGGACCAACTAGGTAGGAGTGTCTAATAGAGTGGACAGTGAGTGGACACGGTATTTAAAAACTCCTGAGGCGCTGCTGTGTCTGATCCACTCATACCAGCACAACACACACTAACACACCACCACCATGTCAGTGTCACTGCAGTGCTGAGAATGACCCACCACTTAAATAATACCTGCTCTGTGGGGGTCCTGACCATTGAAGAACAGGGTGAAAGCAGGCTAAAAAAGTATGTAGAGAAACAGATGGACTACAGTCAGTAATTGTAGAAATACAAAGTGCTTCTATATGGTAAGTGGAGCTGATAAAATGGACAGTGAGTGTAAAAACAAGGAGGTGGTTTTAATGTTATGGCTGATCAGTGTAGTTATTCCACAAAACCACAAATACTGACTCCTTGAGGAACATTACCATTGTTATCTTGAAAGAGAAAAGTATCTTCAACAAAGTGTTGACCCAAACATCACGTTCCAAACCAATAGATTTACAATAGAGTTGGTCTTCCAATTCTCTTTTAAAATCCTCCACTCTGACAAGATTTTGCAACATAATTGCTGGACTGGTTCACATTCTGTGCTCCAAGTTATTTCAAAAGTGTTGGGAAAGGTCACATTTAAAGCTTTGTGCACGCCGGTCAATATGGGGATTGCTTTGCTCAATTTGATGCACAAAATAGCAAAGCACATTTTTAAAAATGAAAACTGAATGAATTAATTATTGATAAACAGACAAGTCATTGTTCATTCAAACCCCATTTCTGATTTAAATTAAGACCAGAGTTGGAGAGTTGGAGAGATTACAACATCAGCAGAATGAGTGCAGTAGTTAAAGTAGTTAGTAGCTAAAATTGGACTCAGCAATAATTTTATAATTCCATGTTTAACCACAACTCGTGTTGTACTGAATCTGAAGTAGTCTTCTTACAGAATTAGTATTATACTGTCAGTGTAGGGGACAGTGGTAGCCTAGTGGGTAGAGCTTTGGGCTATCAACCGGAAGATTGGCGGTTCAAATCCAGGCTCTGCTATGCAGCCACTGTTGGGTCCTTGAGCAAGACCCTTAACCCTGTCTGCTCCAGGGGCGCCGTAAGGTGGCTGATCCTGCGCTCTGACCCCAGCTTCCAAACAAGCTGGGATATGCGAAGAAAGAATTTCATTGTACTGTATGTATACATATGTATATATGACAAATAAAGTATATCTTCTTCTTCTTATCAGAATTCTCATTAATGCATTATTATTGGACTCAGCAATAAGTTGTAGCTTAGTGGTTATGGTACTGGACTAGTAATCAGAAGCCACTGCCAGGTTGCCACTGTTGGGCCCTTGAGCAAGACCCTTAACCCTCAATTGCTTAGGTTGTATACTGTCACAACTAGGGATGTCCCGATCACGTTTTTTTGTTGATCCTGATTATTAATTTTGATCCCGATCCGATACCGATTCTCAAACCGATACTTGTATTTTCTAGATATTGTCTAGATAAGAACTAGATAATACTGTTCACACAGTGCACACTTCAAGTACATAACAGTTATTCAAATTAATCCAATGTATATGTTTAACAACTGAATAGCTCTGCAGTGCTGAAGGGAAAAATGCTGCATCCAAACTATTGGCTTAATGTTTTTGTATTTTTACAAAATCAATCAAAATGAGTGAGATCATTAGTTTTACTTTAAACTTTACATTCAAAGAAAAAAAATGTTTAATGCAGTGATACACTAAAAATGAACAGAAATCTGTGTAGCAGCTTAACTTGAATATAAGAAAAAAAGTTACTTAAAAGCATTACAGTAAAACCTGAATACCAAAATAAAATGGAAAGTCTCTCTTTTGTTATGAAGGAAAGCCAGTTTTTAAAGTGCTTGTATTGTGACAATGGTTTGATGGACGTTTGTACACGAAGTGAGTGTGTTTTGACCCTTTAGGCCTTCCATAGAACATGAAATAGCGTGCTTGACTCAACTGTCGGCTATTCGGTACCGTAACAGAAGAAGTTAATAAAGTGTTCTGCTCCCGACAATATGTGAATATACCGTGCATTTATTTCTTTATTAAACGAGTGCATCACTACGTTGTTTTGTAAACCGGTGTGATCCTTAACTCACACACACTCTCACACATGAACGCAGCTCTGCTCCCACCGCCTCGTGAAACGCTCACACTGCAGACGTTACACTTCACTGCTGGACTTGTTTCACTTTTCAATTTAAAGTATTTCCACACAGCGGACATGCTGACGTAACACAAACGATCGGGATTAAGATCGGGTTTAGTAAAGCCGATTCCGATCAATTAAAAAATGCCTTGATCGGCCACGATCCCGATCTTTGAGATCGGATCGGGACATCCCTAGTCACAACTGTAAGTGGCTTTGGATAAACGCGTCCGCTAAAAATGGCAAAAATGTAAATGTTAAAGTACTGTTGGGCGGCACGGTAACTAAGTGGGTAGGACTGTCGCCTCACAGCAAGAAGGTCCTGGGTTCAATCCCCAGGTGGGGCGGTCCGGGTCCTTTCTGTGCGGAGTTTGCATGTTCTCAGTGTCTGCGTGGGTTTCCTCCGGGAGCTCCGGTTTCCTCCCACAGTCCAAAAACATGCAGTCAGGTTAATTGGAGACACTGAATTGCCCTATAGGTGAATGTGTGTGTATGTGTGTGTATGTATTTGTGTCTGCCCTGCAATGGACTGGTGTCCCGTCTAGGGTGAACTAGTTAAGACAGTAAGTGAGTGAGTGAGTGAGTGAGTGAGTGAGTGAAGTACTGTTGGGCAGTTGTAGCTCAGCGATTAAGGTACTGGACTAGTAATCAGAAGGTTGCTGGTTCAAGTTCCACCACTGCCAGGTTGCCACTGTTGGGCCCTTGAGCAAGGCCCTTAACCCTCAATTGCTTGGAATGTGTACTGTCACAGTACTGTGAAGTGTCCACTAAATGCTGAGATACTGTTAATCATTTATATCATTTACACCTATAACAGCAAAACCGTTTTGCATCAGTGTAGTCTTATCGCCTGTTTAACACTGTATGTTGATGTGTGTAACAATGTGAGGTCAACCTCTGCTTTATGCACAACATGAAGGTTGGCCAAAGAGGATCACAGATCACTCGAGAAATAAGATCAGACTCTTCTTTTCACCAGCCAGCAGCAGACACTATTTACATAAACACACACAAAGGGAAACGCTTTACTCAGGTGTTCCTCTGCCACGTGTCGATGCATTAAGCAAACAACTGTATTGGTGGAAACAAAGTGGTACCAAATCCGAGCCTCCCTTCTTTATGCCTATTTCACACCACACGATTTTTTTCCTGGTCGCCGCTAGATGTGGCAGCTCGGAAGCAACTCGGTGTTCGCTCAGGGATCGAAACTCGGCTCTCTATCGCTATGGGTGAACTATTCAACGACTCGATCAGAGCGGCTCCCCGAGCGCTCGGCAACTGAAGAAAAATATCTAGCATGTTAAATATCTGGATATCAGTTGGGCGACTGGCAGGGGAGGAGCTGTAAAACGTGGGACAGGGGCATAATATAGTTTATATCAGAATACATCGGCACACACGTTTTACAGTATTTCTGACCTTAGAAGAAAACATAATACCAGCGTTGCATTGCAAAAAAACATTTATTAACCTCTAACTCACTACAGTACAATCCATGCTGTTCACGTAGCCAAATCAACTCGGATTTATTAATTTTTCCTCTTTGCTTTTACGGTGCACATCAGCGCACAAACAACAAACAGCGGCCGGATGCATTTTTGCCACCCACACATTGATGAGTGTGGCGCCACCTAGCGTCACATGCGGAGAGACACACCCTAAGGGCACTCTTCCTCATCTCTGTGCAGGTGCCTCTAATCAGCTGGCAGAGGTCGTAATCGCATTCTGACAGAGAGAGACCCACATCCGGTTCTTTGTCCCACCCCCCAACTGAGCAACCGGCCAATCGTTGCTCATACAGCCACTCGGCCTCGAACCGGTAAGGCAGAGCTGGATTCGTGTCATGTAGTGTAAAATACACAACGACTTCAAAGACTCCCGAGTGCAAGAGATCCAGTTGTGTAGTGTGAACTGTACAGCGAGCTGAACAACTAGAAAGTTGTGTAGTGTGAACTTGGCATTAGACATGAAAATTGTGTCTGTATTTTGCCCACCAGGACGGTGCCACATTTAAAACTCTCAGCAGTGGTGGGCTAGAGTGGGAGACTGCTGTGCTAATTGCACTGACTATCTAATTTAACTACATCACTGTTGCCAAAAAAAGCTGCACTCCAAGTCCAAAGGCTTCAAAAGCTGATTTGTTGTTGTTGTTTGTTTGATTCTTAACACCATGTCAGCTACTATGGCTATTATCATGGCTGGATAGTAGATTCTGTCTTTAAACGTCAAAGTAGGGGGTCGATTTGCCTTTTTTATACTTGTGTGTATAGTGGTTGTATGGTGGGTATATGGTGTTTTTAAGTGCCAGTGCTTCCAGGAATTTAAGCAGTTTTTGGGGGGTACTGTCATCTTTTGGCATGAATAGAGGATGTGTTTGATAGAAGTTCTTGATCCACAGAGGGGGCAAGTGGGGGCCTGGTCAGATGCAAATTAAAAGAATGATGTATTAAAAGAGAACTTTCAGGACCTTGCTTTTGAAGTTTGGCCTAGATACTGGGTTCTTAGTAAACAAGGCTTATCCCAGTCAGGATGGAACTAGACCTTCTAATCAGGTTCTTAATAAGCTTATACACTGATCTGCCCTTACCATGCACAAATAAGTTAAATCAGAGGAAAGTATTACTGACAACATAGAAGCTACTCTTGTAACACTGATTTAAGACATATTTGATCCTTAATACTTAGTCTCACCTTAACTCACCTTAACTCACCAACGTAAACATCTACTTTTTAGACCACAAATGTCTCCCACTGACCATGTACATGAAAAAATAAAGCACTATGCAAATCATTACAGTGCTTTTCTTTTCACCACAAGGAATCTCTGGCACGCAATGGCACTGGAGGAATGTGGGCACTCTAGGATATTTGTTCACTAGACCGCTACAGCATGAAGCATGCAACGCAAGTGATGCAGAACCTCCAGAGCAGTGTAAAAACATGAAACATCAGCTACACTGGAACAATGGAAGATGAATTATGAATCTGTGTTTCCTTGCCTAAATTATCTAAAAATTCTACAGCAGCAGCTCACAGTGGAATAAAAGCATAAACACTAAACAAAATACTAATGTAACATGACTCAGACACAAATCTGACTTGGTTTAGAGTATTTTTTGTTTGTTTTACCATTTTAATGAGCATTATATAAGTAATATAACCTGTAAAAACAGGTTTTAAATGGCATTGTACACATTCAGTAAACAACTAGTATTATTAGTATTAGGGCTGGCACCAAAGCGATATTGGCCCAAATCACTGGATCAGATATCGGAAGGAAAAAAATGTGTAATCCGATCCAACTGTTGCTTAATGTAAATAACACTTAATGTAAATAAGGCCATTGTTTGTGTGTAAAGCAAATAACACACGAAGATACGTTCCAACAGAGTGCCGCTTATTGCCAGCTCACTTTGCAACTGCCGTAACAAGCTGAAGAATCATGAACATGTGCCACTGATCTAAAACTCATCTGCAACAGCCATTCAGAAATGAAAACACACTGATCTACTTCAACTTTTTGCATTATAAAAATCATCTACTACTGCCAAATCATCTAAAAAAAAAAACTGTTTAAACACAATAAAAATCGCTTTATAAACAATAAATCGCTCACCGATCTTGTCCTGGCTTGGAGATCTCTCACATCCTCAATGATTAATCCATTAGTGTTATGAAATAAAACAAACTACACTGTTCCCTGTTTAGCCACAGATGTCCTCTTCAAAATCCAGCAGAGTTTAATTGGGTATCGGCAGATACTCAATTTGCAGTATCCGTATCGGACATTAAAAAGTGGTATCAAGCCAGCCCTAATTAGTATGAGGGTTCTTCAAAAAGTTTCCGCACTTTTTAAACTCTATTTATTAAATAATCCCTTTTCTACATAGTCACCTTCCCATGCATTTTTCCAGCACCATACCAACTTTTTAATGCCATCAGCAAAAAATTTTTTTGGTTTAGTGCGTAGCCACTGATGGCACCGCTGCTTTCACATCATCATCACATGAAAATCTTCTTCCTCTTAAAGCTTCTTTGAGTGGTCCAAAAAGGTGGAAATCAGATGCCGCTCAATCTGTACTAAAAGCTCTCTCTCAGTCTCTCAGACACGACCAATTACTACTCCTCCTCCTACCCTCACCGTTTCCAACGAATATATAAAAATGCGGAAACTTTTTGAAAATCCTTAGTACATTCAAATGAACTCATTGTTTACATTTGGGCTGCAACAACTAATCCTGTTGTCTGGTCAAGGCACTGCGATAAGTGCCAAAAAATACAGAAACAAAGCTTGGTCCTAGGTACCAGCCGACATGTCCTTTGACCAATACTTCGAACGTCAACACAGTGGGCAGAAATTAAGTACTGTATATCTAAAACTGGGAATATTTAGAATAGGGAAATATACTAGGAAACAAATAAGCAAGACGTTTATTATGATGTTTAAGCCAGAGGGATGACTTGATTTGTATTACTCTCATACGTCACTTAGAACACTTAGAACCTTACTTAACTGCTTAAAGAAGTTTAACTGAGATTGCAAGAAAGCATTAGAAATGCATTAGAGATCTCAGTTGCTAAGAATAGCAGTTCAGAAAAAAGACCAGCTGATATTACCACAGCAAGCGCAGTGCTGAAGCCTTTTAGAATAGCTGAAGGTGTAATCTTATTTGCACAATGCACTATTAATTATCCTCTCCTAAACAGATTTAGAGGAGGATGTTTTCTCCCACTGATGGTGCTCACTGAGGAATGGAGTCATGGCTCAAACAGCAAGTCCATGTTTTCATTTAAAATCCACTTGTATGTAAACTATTGTGTCTTTTTGGCATGTAATGGAATGCCATTTTTTGTTTTACTGTTTACAGACAAAAATATGCTTTGTCTGTGTGGTAAAATTACGTTAGTTATTACATTGAACATGTATCGAGGGTAAGCTGTACATTTTTTCAGCTCACAGTAAAGTCAGCAAAGCACTAACACTGTTTATAAAGCAAGCCACACTGGTGATCAACTTACTGACTTACTTTCTTTGATATTCCCACAGACACAAGTTGATGTGTAGAGAAAACAGACAGAGCCAGGAATTGGAATGGACTATTAGCAGACCATAGTCAAATAAGCTTCCTTTACCCGCTAAACCAACCTTATTTTGCATCTGATTTCAATAATCAAATGTATTTAACCTCATTCAGCTGTGCATTGGATTGGCCTTTATTTACTCTGAAAATGGTCAGTGCATTGGCAATATATCACTAGATGACAATTCCTGTGGTAAAATGTGGATTTATTTAGCATTAAATAATATAAATACACAGCCTTAATATGTATTCATTCTTACAGTACTGAAACCAGCCTATAAGAGGATCTGTGTCTGATTACAGAAACAAGCCTCTTTACGACATGCATTTAAAACAACTGAAGTTAAATCTTACCCTCGTATCAGTAAAGAATGTGTTAGTTTTGTTGTCCCATTTAGCATTTTGTATATATTACTTGTTCTTTGTTTCTTTGGGTAAACTATCAGTTTGGTTTTCACTAAAGGTAGAATCTCATATACAGTGGTACCTTGTATCTCAACGTCCCCTAAACTCAACATTTTTAAAACATGATGCCCTTCGTCAAGAACTTTGTACCTTTAATCTCAACGTGTGTGTGACTGTCGCTGTGCTCAGCGCTCGGCTTGAGCGGTGCGATAAAACATCACCAAAGTGCGAAAAATGAGACGAATCTGCATTTGTGTGGAATAACCGTCAAATTCACACCGAAAGCGTCCACATGTATCTGTGTTTAGCTGGATTTTTCTCCTGTTTCACTTTTAAACTTGTGTTATAGCTCAGAGTGCTGAGAAATTGTAAGAAACAGATTTTCTGAGTGTAAAAAAAAGTGGATTAAAAGAATGACATAGAAACACTAAACATCTCTTAATTATTATTGCTCATAAGTTCATTCCACTCATTTCCTCGTTCGTTGTTTTAGTACAGTAAGTCACGTTAAGTTTTGTGCACCGGCACACTCCATAGGAAATAACAGCACAGCCAGCACCAAAGCTGTTGTGCCGCTTCTCATGTTAATTCCCCCTTTGTGGTGGTCCTGGGAGTCTCTCAGTCCTGACCATTGAAGAACAGCATGAAAGGGGGCTAACAAAGCATGCAGAGAAACAGATGGACTGCAGGCAGTAATTGTAGAACTACAAAGCGCTTCTATATGGTAAGTGGAGCTGATAAAATAGACAGTGAGTGTAGAAACAAGGATGTGGTTTTAATGTTATGGCTGATCGGTGTATAGAGCACATTTACATTAAAATAAAAACTAGCTTTTAAAGATATGCTGGAATGTGTGTTGAGTATGGCCTCAGTGAAAATATTTCTTTAACACAGCAATTCCCAAACCGTACAATAGAAATATGTTTGGAATGTAATATTATGTTACTGACACGGCCTCACTATCCAGTTACAAAAGCCTGTAATACAATGCAGTTCATTTAGCAATACACCTAATCCATTCATTTTGAGTGCTCATCAATCAGTACTCCTAAAAATTACAATAAAACCTTTACAAGTTTCACATGTTTCTGATGTAACACACATTCAAGGAAACCACAGGATTGCACAGATGTGTTTTGACAAACGACTGTGTGTTTAAAACCAGATCAGCAATGTAATCTTCATCATCTCGTGCAGAATCAGAGTTCCGCATAGTTCACTAACAGAACATTATGTCATAAATTGTATGCTTTATCTTGTTAAACAGAGGAAGCTTCAGGTTTCAAGCTCATGTACTGTGTCATTATGTCATGTTTTATCACCTTACACAATATGTGCAGTGTTTTTTTAGTCTGAAAATGCAAGTTAACATTTCACAACAAAATCAAGATCAAATCAAGTCTGTCAACCAGACAAACACATCGTGGGTTTGTAACCTGTCAGAGAGAAACAACCCTAATAAATAAAACAATTCAAGACTATTTAATCCAGCCTCCAGACTAACTGTGAAACAAACATGATGCCATAATTTTGTAGAATATACTTAGAACTAGGCATTACTATATGAAATCAAAACATTGTCAAAACACTGATATAGTTATGACACCATTATGGATCAACTAGCAAGGCAGCTCTGCTGTTGGTCAACAATGCAAATTTGACCATATAGGAACTCGCAGTTGCTTATTATGATACACTCATTATGCCAAATGAACAACTATACTCATTTTAAAAAGGGTCAAAAAGTATATTACATTGGGAGCCCAGGTGGCGCAGCGGGATATTCCGCTAGCACACCAGCGCCTAGATTCTGAACACCCCGGTTCGATTGGCAGTGCCGATGGCCAATTTAGCTTGTCTGCTGCAGACACTAATTGGCCACCGAGTCTGCTGGGTGGGGTGACCGGACTAAGTGGGTGGGGTCTTCAAACGCTGTGTAAGGACCCTGGTTAGCAGATAGAGGCGCCTGTGCAGAAAGCATGGGTAAAAAGACGGAGTCCGCTAGAACTGTGCACGGGTCGGAGGAGGCGTGAGCAGCAACATTCCCCTTCTCGAATGCAATCAGAAATCCCCAGCAGTGAAAGACAGACTGACTACGCTAAATCGAGAGAAAAGGGGGAGAAAATGCATAAATAAATAAGAAAGAAAAGTACATTACAGTGGAAGCTCAATTTAACGGAGCTCCATTAAACGGATTTTGAATTTAACAAAATCTGGAAAACCACATTTCCAGTCCGGTTGTTTAAAATTCTTGCAAGAAGCGTACCAAGACCAGTAGTTCAGTAATTGTCTACTAGCAGACGCACGTCTCTCCATTTGCATGAGTGAGAGGCATTATTTTGTTAGTAGGCTCACTTCGTTCTCGCCTTTTTCTCTGTTTTATGCTTCATTTTTGCAAGTTTTAGTGCTTAGTTATGTGCCAGCACTGCTCCAGTAGCCACCAGGAGTGCTTTAGACTCCCCACTAAACAATCAAGGCAAAAAAAAAAAACATCTCCTACACCACACAAGGTTAATGGAATGTCTCACCAGTAGTACAGTACAACAATTTTATTATCTATTGACAGGTTTTACATTACATATTTACATATCTACTTACGTAGTTTATTTTACTGTTTATAATATGTACAGGTTTAGCACTTTTGTGGACCTTAGCACTGTATTTTCGTATATTTTTGCACCCCCTGGAATAAAAACCTGTCACTGTTTTGGACAATCGCATTTTACAGACCAGTGCACCCCCTTTTTAGTCCGTAAAATCAAGGTTCTACTGTATTTATAAATGGGGAACTAGTGACCTCTCTGCCATCCTTCTATTCACCACAATCAAAGCTGTGGTCAGATAATCTGTATATAAAGCTGAGCCAAGTCAGTGGGTCCATCAATAAAACTACTTCCTTTAGGCCATATTCTTTACATTCAAAATCAAACTTTATAAAGCTTGTGGCTTCACTTATGGTTAATTAGTAAATGATTAATGGTTATGGGCAAATGCTTATGCTTTAAATTAACCCAATAATGCGATAATGAAACACTAAAAACCTTGTCCATAATGGGATTGCCTCAAAAATCGCAGAGCTGAAAATAAATAAATAAATATCACTAGCATGTGTAATAAATACATTAACCACCACTGTGATTGAAGTGATTCTGGTCAAATACAAATTATTGCAACAGGACAATTACCCAAATACAAGTTTTCCAAAAATGGTCCAAAAAGTACATAAACCTTTTTGGCATGTACAAAAACTAAAAGAATCTGATCTATACCCAACAATGGGAAAAAAATTGGGGATATGCAGGAGGAAAACCTCTTTTTTTTAAAAAACAAACCACTTTTGTTTTCAGTGAGGTACTTAAACCTTCCCTGTGCATTTCCCTTTCCTGCATAAAACAGGAAAGACTCTATCCGGAGACAAAGCTCGTCACAGGCTTCAGACCAACCTTAAACCAAAACATTGTCCCTTGACGCCAGTGGATATATTTAAACTAAGGAAGATGCCACTATCATTACATGTTCACATACTCCTCGGCCCTCAGGCTCCTTCAGGTCTGAAGACAAGGTGCCAGACAAAGTTCCTGTTTATTGAGCCCTCTTCACTATGGCTGTACCACACATACAATAATAGCATCAGTTACTTTAATTACTTTCAAGAAAGTTTTAATCATAATATACACCGATCAATCATAACATTAAAACCACCTCCTTGTTTCTACACTCACTGTCCATTTTATCAGCTCCACTTACCATATAGAAGCACTTTGTAGTTCTACACAGACTGTAGTCCATCTGTGTCTCTGCATGCTTTGTTAGCCCCCTTTCATGCTGTTCTTCAATGGTCAAAACCCCTACAGCACCACCACAGAGCAGGTATTATTTGGGTGGTGGATCATTCTCAGCACTGCAGTAACACTGACATGGTGGTGGTGTGTTAGTGTGTGTTGTGCTGGTATGAGTGGATAAGACAGCAATGCTGATGGAGTTTTTAAACACCTCACTGTCACTGCTGGACTGAGAATAGTCCACCAACCAAAAATATATCCACCCAACAGCGCCTCATGGGCAGCGTCCTGTGACCACTGATGAATGTCTAGAAGATGACCAACTCAAACAGCAGCAATAGATGAGCGATCGTCTCTGACTTTACATCTACAAGGTGGACCAACTAGGTAGGAGTGTCTAATAGAGTGGACACGGTATTTAAAAACTCCAGCAGCGCTGCTGTATCCGATCCACTCATACCAGCACAACACACACTAACACACCACCACCATGTCACTGTCACTGCAGTGCTGAGAATGATCCACCACCTAAATGATACCTACTCTGTGGGGGTCCTGACCATTAAAGAACAGGGTGAAAGCAGGCTAAAACAGTATGTAAAGAAACAGATGGACTACAGTCAGTAATTGTAGAACTACAAAGTGCTTTTATATGGTAAGTGGAGCTGATAAAATGTACAGTGATTGTAGAAACAAGGAGGTGGTTTTAATGTTATGATCAGTGTATACGTCTGTTATCAATAATCACTGACATCTGTAATGTACACTATAAAAGACTGCCCAAACCTTCCAAAAGCATCAAAACCTCTTTACTTCACTGCCCTATGAAGCAAACAGCCTTCTGCCATTTTCCAAAATGCCTGAGCAATCCAATTCATTTCTTCTGGATTAGAGGCTTTAAAACTCTTAAATCCACAAGCCATCACCAGGCTGTGTCAATGCCAGCTGCAGAGTCTGCTCTGCCATAAGGAAGCTGCCAGCTCTGTTAGGCAAATAGCCTGTACATATTAGCCGTGTCTCACTAAACTGACTGATTACATCATGCATCTCAAAAGCACTTTCCACACGGGAGCCGAAATGTTGCTGTAGCAACAAATTCACCATTCAGTTCATTTGAAGAACTCAGCAGCTCTTGTGTTGAGAGGGCGATCTGATTCAGGAGCAGCGGTACAGACGAACAGTTAGAACTGCTGAATTCATGCCAAGTCTGAGCTTAAGTTCTGTAGTGTTACTGATTTCAACTTTTCAGTGATTAGTAAAAGCTGATGCTGGATAGTATGACATGTGTGCTGTGCTGCTTAAACATTCCTAAATAAATATTACACAGATTGTAGTCTGCTACTGGTTAATGCAAGGACAGATCATTTAAACCAGTTATTGCAATCAGTTGGCTCTTATTTTCCGCAAACAATCAAAAAGATTTTATATTATCCATGTGCAACATTAATCTACACTTTATGTCCACCTATTATCTGATGTGGAGGAACACCAACAGCCTGCACAAAACCCGGACTTCATGTTGATTGCAATCCAGGCCTTCTTGTTAATGCTGACTATCAGAAAGAAATTAGATAGATAGATAGATAGATAGATAGATAGATAGATAGATAGATAGATAGATAGATAGATAGATAGATAGATAGATAGATAGATAGATAGATAGATAGATAGATAGATAGATAGATAGGCAGACAGACAGAACTCAATACAGGTACAAGGCAACGAAATGCAGTTAGCATCTACCAGAAATGCAAATAACTTCTTCAGCAATTTCAGCTACAGTAGCTCGCCTGTTGGATCGGACCACACGGGCCAGCCTTCGCTCCCCACGTGCATCAATGAGCCTTGGCCTCCCATGACCCCGTCACCGGTTTACCACTGCTTTTTCCTTGGACCACTTTTGATCTGACCCAGTCGTCTAGCCATCACAATTTGGCCCTCGTCAAACTCGCTCAAATCCTTACGCTTGTCCATTTTTCCTGCCTCTAACACATCAACTTTGAGGATAAAATGTTCACTTGCTGCCTAATATATCCCACCCACTAACAGGTGCTGTGATGAAGAGATAATCACCTGTCAATGGTCATAATGTTATGCCTGGTTGGTGTATATATGACAGTGAATTGCAGGTACAAATGATCAATAATAAATAATAGGTCCAGTGTGTAGTCCTGGGTGTTGGTGGTATACCCTTGAACATACATTAGGAAATCAAAGGAAAGTTTTTTGGTATTTAATCCAGTGAAAACATGCCTGATTATTGAGTTGCTTGAAAAAATATGCCAATAAAATGACAATGAAAATCTACATGATTAATCCTAACCTGTCCGAGACATGTATTAAGACAAAAACATAATTTATTTGAATTGTGTTCTCCCCGTGTCCGCGTGGGTTTCCTCCGGGTGCTCCGGTTTCCTCCCACAGTCCAAAGACATGCAAGTGAGGTTTGTTTGTTTGTTTATTAGGATTTTAACGTCGTGTTTTACACTTCGGTTACATTCATGACAGGAACGATAGTTACTCATTACACAAGGTTCTTCAGTTCACAAGGTTATATTGAACACAGTCATGGACAATTTAGTGTCTCCAATTCACCTCACTTGCATGTCTTTGGACAGTGGGAGGAAACCGGAGCACCCGGAGTAAACCCACGCAGACACGGGGAGATGCAAGCGAGGTGAACTGGAGGCACTAAATTGTCCATGACTGTGTTCGATATAACCTTGTGAACTGATGAATCTTGTGTAATGAGTAACTACCGTTCCTGTCATGAATGTAACCAAAGAGTGTAAAACATGACGTTAAAATCCTAATAAACAAACAAACATTTGAATTGCGTACCATAATTTAACCAGTTTAATCTATAGATGTGTTCTTACAATTAATATAAAATATTTACATTAAATAAGCCTTCCCTGTTACCACGACTGTCCTGTAATTGGTATTGATCAGGCTGCTTATTGTTGTCTGTGTCAGTGAACCACCGATCTTTCACAGTCAATGTAACCAGAGACAATTACACTTGAAAATCATAGTAGATGGATCAACCTGAAAATGTTAAAGGAAAGGCAATTGACATGGCTCTAGTATATGTGCTATAGATGGGTAAAGGGGGATGGGAGGCTTTTTGCTGCTGAATGCATCTCAAGTGGCACTTTATTTAATGATTGCAAAGAGTATTTGGCTAGTGTTTGCCATTTTCTGATTTCTTCCGTGTTCACATATTTAATACACCTTATTGTTCCAGGTTTCCTAAAAAATAAATACTATAAAACAAAGACAACCTAAATAAACTCAAAATACATGACATTTTAATTACATTTGTATTCACTGAGAGCAACGTTATCCAACTGGCCCTGTGTAATTGTCATTTTATCCATTTTAACACCTAACCAAATTTAAATAAGTGGATTTAATCAGACTGCACACATCCAGGCTTGGTTCCTGCCAGACCTTTTCAGCACTGTGAAGGAAGCAAGCAGTACACTATGCACCTATCTAAAGAAAATCTGTAATAGATAAGAAAAAAAGCTACTGAAATACATCAGTCTGAAATAGACTCACAAGGCTCTGGGCCTTCAGCAAATCACAATGAGATTTATTGCCTCATACTGGTAAATCTTAGTAAAGGTAAATCGTTCCTGAACCTGCCAGCCTACCAAAAATCCTCCAAGAGTGCATTGACTCATAAACAAAATGAAATGACTTATTTACAAAAGAACCAAAACTAATACTGCATGACTGGCATGATTTAAATAATGTCGTTTTCATGGTTCCACTATTAGAAGGAAACAATATTCATGGTATAATCCTCATGACCCTTAAGCTCTTTGGGATAAGGGTTTTTGGAAGATATTAAACCATTTGTTGTGACAAATATGCAAAAACAGAACAAATCTGACTGATACAAATACTTAACAAGGCACTATCTTAAAAGATGCACAACGTCTCAAATAATCTATGCACTCAAGAGCTAGGCAAATATTATTTAAATAGCCTTTTAGAAGCCTGATTAAAGATAATCTCTGGCTGATACTGCCAGACAGCAGTTACTGTGGAGGTTAAAAAGTAGCCATTTCCAACACTGCTGATAGAAATGCAACACTACTAATGACTTATATACTGTAGTTCTAAACTGGTCGGCCAGTAAGCACTGCAGATCAGACAGCAGCACCATAGCAAAGAAACTGGGCTATTGTGCTGTAGGTGTAACCTATCTTCACAGGTTCTGTTGTCAATAATAAATGCACTATTAAAAGCACTAATAATGACTGATATAATGCTGGTCTGGTTAAACGAAAGCCACTGCAAGCCACTAATTAGATGTGTCATACAGTTAATAACTCGCAGCCCAATTAAATGTGTAAAAATATGCACAGTGAGGTCTGTTTTTACTGCATGAATGAATACCATTGCCAGTTGTCACCAAGCTATTGCGTATTCGCTGATAAAAAGTACCAACCATGATGTATAAGGTTCTGAATCAGTCAAATTGCAAACTACGCTAGAGAAAAGCTACAGTAAATTATGACCACCCTTTTCAACAAAGCAAACTTTAAAGCTATATTCTATTCTGTCTGCATGAAAATCTCAAGATCAGCAGTTTATGAAATTCTCTAACAGATAAAGTCACAACCATGCCACAGTATGATGACGTTCTATGTAAATATTAACTAAAGCTTTTGACCTGTATGACTGGTATGATCATATGCATTGCACTGATGCCACATGACTGGCTATAAGTATTGGCTGATCTTAGTTTCAAACAGGTCATATTATGCTGAGCTATTTATCATATACATTTACATTTACATTTTCATCATTTAGCAGACGCTCTATCCAAAGCGACTTACAGTAGTGACAGTATACAGTGTGAGCAATTGAGGGTTAAGGGTCTTTCTCAAGGGCCCAACAGCAGCAACCTGGCAGTGGTGGGGCTTGAACCAGCGACCTTCTGGTTACTAGTCCAGTACCTTAACCGCTAGGCTACAACTGCCCCTAGGCTACAATATACCCACTGCCACAAACTAATGTAATGGTTTTAAATTGGGAGCATGTACTCCAACGCATAATATTTTATGGTATGCCATTCATTCAATGACACAGTGATCACATAATGTTATGCATATATGCAGTGCATGTCTTATTTGATGTAAATATTAACTAAAGCTTTTGACCTGTATGATTGCTATGATCATATGCATTGCACTGTTGCCACATGACTGGCTATAAGTATTGGCTGATCTTAGATTCAATCTATGTTCATAAGTGCATTATTCCTTTTCTTATTATACATATAAAATACACTGTACTTTTACTACCAAACAGGGCACATTATGCTGAGCTATTTATCAAATACCCACTGCCACAAACTAATGTAATGGTTTTAAATTGGGAGCACGTACTCCAACGCATAATAATTTTATGGTATGCCACATTCATTCAATTACACAGTGATCACATAACGTTATGCATATATGCAGTGCAGGTCTTAATGTGACAATTCCAAAAGGATGTACACTCCTCCTGACAAGCAATCCACATAGGTGCAGCAGTTTAATTCAAATCCGATTATGTTTGTTTATTTGTTTATTAGGATTTTAACGTCATGTTTTACACTTCGGTTACATACATGACAGGAACGGTAGTTACTCATTACACAAGGTTAATCAGTTCACAAGGTTATATTGAACACAGTCTTGGACAATTTAGTATCTCCAATTCACCTCACTTGCATGTCTTTGGACTGTGGGAGGAAACCGGAGCACCCGAAGGAAACCCACGTGGACACGGGGAGAACATGCAAACTCCGCACAGAAAGGACCCGGACCGCCCAGCCTGGGGATCGAACCCAGGACCTTCTTGCCGTGAGGCGACAGTGCCACCCAATCCAATTATGTGCATGTTAAGTGGGCTTCACTGCACTGAAAGATAATGTTGCCAGTGTTTCAGTCACTCAGTATGCGAACTGAACATGCAGATGACACAAATACACAATTAAAGAATGCATTTGTGTCATTTGCATTTCTAGTAGGTGTTTAGTGTGCATTTGCATAAGCTGCACATTTGCACATACAGTGCAGTGCAACATATTAATATATGACCATACAAACAATGCTTGTATTTATGTATTAATTAAAAATATAAAGAAAAATATAGATTGTTTATCTATTGTATGTTTAACATAATGCATTTGTAGGCTGCGTTTATAACCATCACAATGCATGCATTTTAAACGAACAATACAAATGCATTGTATATAAAACCCCACAGATAATATCATGCTTATCAGTGATCCCGACCTGTTGCGTCCTGTCTGCCGGGTTCAGCATCACCGCCTGCCGAAAGCTGTTGTCCACGTAGGACGCCATTGTTTTCTATGGAATAGCGGGTGAAATTTCCAGCCTCTGGAAGTGTGTGGAAAACAGAGCGGTGTGTGTGTGTCTCAGCCCGGCCCCGTGCGGAGGTTTGTTTCCCGGGCTAAACGGCCTGCTGCGCCCCCGGGGCCTCGCCGCTTTGCCTGGATCGATCCGATACAACTGGCTGGTCCGATCAAGCCTGGAGCAGCAGATCTCTCTGCTCGGCTTTGACGTCTGATTTGGGGTGTGAAATGTGTCCCCCGCGTCCCGGTGCGCTTATTTTCCTGCACAAAGCATGTCTCAGTTGCATTTCTCTCACAACACCGATCTCAAGACTGTCCGGTTCAGCGACGCCTAACTAAATCCACCCGGTGCTTCTCTTCTATCCGATTGAGTCAAATCTTTAAAGTCCGCGATGATACATTTTAATTGAGGGTTGTTAGAAAGTGACAGACTGTTGTGTTTCCCACCACCATGGTGACCGGTCGCTTACCGGGAGCGCGCATAACACAGCCGAGAACGCGCATTATGGGCGAGACCCGGGCAGCACGAAAACCGACAATGAAAAGCAGCCGGCTGAGCTCTGTCGCCATCCACTGAGTCTAATAAATAACTGCAGGAGATTTTCCTGGCGTATCACATGCTCTTATTTACTCGATTTTACTTTTCGCTACTGGATTCATAAAGATTAGAATCGGGCTAGGCGCAAGGCAGGAACGCCGGCGGCAGGGTCCCATCCCATCTTACACGATTATAAACAGACAGACAGACAGATAGACAGACAGACAGACAGACAGACAGACAGATAGATAGACACACAAAACGATAGATAGATAGACAGACACAAAACGATAGATGATAGACAGACAGACAGACAGACAGACAGACAGACAGACAGACAGACAGATAGATAGATAGATAGACAGACACAAAACGATAGATGATAGACAGACAGACAGACAGACAGACAGACAGACAGATAGATAGACAGACAGACAGACAGACAGACAGACAGATAGATAGATAGATAGACAGACAGATAGACACACAAAACGATAGATAGACAGACACAAAACGATAGATGATAGACAGACAGACAAATAGATAGACAGGTAGACAGATAGACAGACAGATAGATAGATAGATAGATAGATAGATAGATAGATAGATAGATAGATAGATAGATAGACAGACAGACAGACAGACAGACAGATAGATAGACAGATAGATAGATAGATAGACAGACAGACAGACAGATAGACACACAAAACGATAGATAGATAGATAGACAGACACAAAACGATAGATGATAGACAGACAGACAAATAGATAGACAGGTAGACAGATAGACAGACAGATAGATAGATAGATAGATAGATAGATAGATAGATAGATAGATAGATAAATAGATAGATAGATAGATAGACAGACAGACAGACAGACAGACAGACAGACAGACAGATAGATAGAGTCTGCTCATCCCCTTCCTCTGTACAGTCTCTGTGTTGGCCCTCCAAACCAGACTGCTGTCAAGCTAGACACACTTATTTAACACACTTATTTAACACACATGGGCATTTTTGAAATGCCAACCCCCCTTTGAGAGGTGTAAGAAAATCAGAGTACCTGGAGAAAACTTAAGCATCAACATACCAACGTTGTTAAAGTTGGAAAGTTAGCCATTTGCAATGTTGTAACAAGCATGAAGACCCAAACAGAAGAGAGGACGTTCTGAAGAAACGCTGTCTATATGATAGACAGAAGTCGGAATCGACTTGATGGCACCTAATTTAATGGTTGTAGTTAGAAAGCCAAAATAAATCAATTTCAGTGGTTGTCGTAACCTTGTTGTGCAACATTATACAGAACCCATCCAACAACAATTTTTGCATAGCACTGTAAAAACCACAAAGGTCAGTGGGTAGGACTGTCGCCTCACAGCAAGAAGGTGAATTGGAGATATAAAATTGTCCATGACTGTGTTTGACATTAAACTTGTGAACTGATGAATCTTGTGTTATTAGTAACTACCTTTTCTGTCATGAATGTAACCAAAGTGTGTAAAACATGACATTAAAATCCTAATGAATAAATAAATAATAAAAACCATAATATTTGTGTCTAACTTTTTTACCTGCAATGTTCTACGATTTGTCACACATACATAAGAGCAAGGTAGAAGTGTTCTATCCTTCCAACTATAAAACAGGTGAATAAATAAATGCAACAAATCATTTGTGGTGGGGTACTACACAATTTTAATTGACAATCCCATATCATTACTGGTTAACATTAAGTTATAGCTATGTAGAGATTGTGAGCCTAAGTTGTTTGTACATAACTATAATTAAATGTCTAACCTTTCAATAAAGGTAATATAATGTTATCTAATAACATTACAAGTCTACATTATGAGCTACTGTTACATTTAATAGCTGTGTTTCAAGCTAGTTTAAAGCCTTGACATTTTTACTGACAACAGTATAATTTTTTATCAGCTTATTAAAAGAACTTCTCCAGAATGTTCCAAACAGATAAACATAAAGTTAAAGGTCATACAGTAAAGGTTGTCAGAACCTAATATGCTGGTCATGCTAGTCATTATGTTATCCTGCATTATGTAATCCTGGTTATTTAGTTCATAATATATTACAATATCTGTGGCTCTCAGTTGGCACAGAGACAAACAAGCTAGTTTACCTGTACTGAGGTCTTGAGCTCTTGAGTTTGAATCTCAGCTCTGCTAAAGGCATGTCTTTGAAGGCTGGCCGACTGGGTTGGCACCTACAAAGACATGACTGGCTAAATCTGAGGGAGGAAGGTAGGGTGGGCTGAAGGGATTCCTCATTGCTGCTGCAATAGACTGGTCTGATTGATAGTGACTGCACAGACATAGAGATTATTGTACATCAGTGTGTGACTCTCCATACGTGATACTGGGCACCTACACGAACTACTTTGGCTGTTGTGTGTTAGTCTCGACTCTCCTCAGAAATGAACATCATTAGAGAGAAAGCGTAATGCAGTCGGGTGATTGGATTTGACTAGATTGGGAGGAAAATTGGGGGAAAGTGTAAAATAAAAATTACGTTTATGGCATTTGGCAGATACTTTTACCCAAAGTGACTTACAATTGTGACTGAATACAATGCAGGCAATAAAGGATTAAGGGCCTTGCTCACCTGCCTAGCTGTGGAAGCTTAGCAGTGGTGGGGCTAGAATCAGCAACTTCTGCTCACTAGTCCAGTACCTTAACCACTGAGCTACCATTGCGTCAATCAAAGACGATTTCAGAAATTACATTAGATGATTAAACAAACAACAGTGCACTTTAACCACCCATAGACACCCACATGCCTATTATCTTTACATAAGGAGATGATTGATTAAAGGATTAAATAAAACCACAAATTTCTAAAAAAGTGTTGGTTTTAAAATGCATAAACTGATCAATTTATTTATTGGCTGTTTTTTTCTTTGACTTTATTATCACTGGCTACTGATATTAAATATTATTACATATGCAACAATTGTGCCATTTGAATCAGATTTTTATATTAGCTCTTACTGATCAGAAATTTAAATTTTTATTACTTTTAATTACAAATATACAGTATTTAAAAAGTAGCAATTCCACCTTCCTGAAAAGTAAACATCATTACTACAAGTCCTCACAGTGATTAATTAGATTCATGTAATGTCATCGAATTGTTGTCATATTCTAATTTCTTGCAGTAATTTGAATTTTGTGTGCATGTTAACATAGAAGACTAAAGAAAATAATTTTACCCAGGTTCCCAGGGGCCATGTTGCTGTTGGCCGGTTAGATTGTACTGAAGTGACCATTGTCACACACATTTCACATAAAAAATCGTGTATTATTCGTAGATTACACTTATTCTTCCATTCTTTCTTTCATGTGTTCTTTAGTAACCTCGTAATCTAGAACCTGCTTAGAAAATCTGGGCACAGGCTAAAAATACATCATGGATCTGGAGCCAATACATAGCTTTCCCCCATGCCAAACCAAGTATCTCTTAATAGACCTTGCTTTGTGCACAGAGGCACAGTTATGCTGGAACTGGGAAGGGTTTTCTCCAAACTTCTGTCACAAAGTTTATGTTTATAAAAAGAACCAGAGAATAAATGTGCTATTGCATGATACAATCACGTTATTGAGGATCAAATTCTTAAAGGAATTTTTCTAACACCCTGTGGCATTTAAATAAAAAAACTGTTTTAATCTGAGAGCAAAGGGAGGGAGGGGTACCATCCTGTATTACCCTGTGTTTAGAATAGTACTCCTAATAAAGTGGTCAAATGTTTAATGCCTTATTATTAAAAACTATTATTTATGATACCTAAAAATTTATCTTTTCACTTTAGATTTTTGTTCTTCTTGTTTATTTGTTATCAGTAACTGTTTTATTCTGGTCAGGGTTTTAATGGGCCTGTAGCATTACAGGTTCATCAACAGGCATTACACACTTACTGACTTATTTTATATAGGGACAAGTTAAAGTAGCCAAATCAACTACTGTTGTTAAAAGAAACCTAAATGGCAGGGAAAACTCACATGATCGTGGGAAGATGACTAGCTTTATAGACACTGTGCCACTTCTCATTCAGTTAATGTGCCTTTTTTATAAGTAGAAACCACTTTTCATTATACAGCACTTACACTCTCCTTTTGCAGCCAATTATTAATTTGTACAGTTTTCGGAGTGTTATTGTACTGTATCTATAACAAATATATATTTTTTTATTTAAAAAGTAAATATATTTATTTTTAAATTTAATGCAATGTACAGGCTTGTTAGAGAGAGGGGGGGGTTCATTAATAACCCAGTGAGCCACTAAAGCTGGATACTGTGGCGACCATGTAAGCACCATGGTAACCTTGGTCTCCAAGGGTGACCCTATAGTGTGTATCTGAAGCAAAAAGCAGGACACTGAGAGGATCAATGATGAGGACACATCATACCAGTGCACTTGTTAATGAAGAAAGAGGGCAAAGGATCATTTTTACAGGTACTGTTGCTATCTATCTATCTATCTATCTATCTATCTATCTATCTATCTATCTATCTATCTATCTATCTGTCTGTCTGTCTGTCTGTCTGTCTGTCTGTCTGTCTGTCTGTCTATCTATCTATCTATCTATCTATCTATCTATCTATCTATCTATCTATCTATCTATCTATCTATCTATCTATCTGTGTATTGATCAATTTATCTATCTATCTGTGTATTGATCAATTTATCTGTCTGTCTTATCTGTAAATTCAGTTGATATATATTTGATATATATGTTTTTTTTTAAATAAATTACATCCAGGTTAATAAATCATAACTAAACATTATTACAGATGGTGTCCTCCTATTGTTATAACCTAAATAATACAGAACTTAATGATAAAGGTCAACAGTTTGTATAGAGAATCATGTTTTATACAGAATCATGCAACCATCTACTAAATAAATATCTCTCTAGAAAGACGCTAGTACTCTTTCTTTTAAAGACCCATTTAATAAACTACTAAACAACCAACTAAGCAATTAACTAGCTTTCTAACTAAATAGTTCTCTATTTAAATAGCTAACTACCTACCCTGAAGGACTAGTTTATTAACCTAATAGCTGTAAAATTATATAGACTCAAATAAGTTAAAATCAGTTAACAAAAACATAGTCACTAACTAAACAGCTAGTCAACTGCTTAATTATTATATGCCGTAATGAGGCACCCAGGTGGCGCAGCGAGATATTCCTCTAGCACACCAGCGCAGAGATTCTGAACTCCTCGGTTCAAAACTCAGTGTTGCTACCGGTCGGCTAGGCACCATAGCGGGCATAATTGGCAGTGCCTGCCGCAGACACGTTTTTGGTAGGGCAGGATGCCCGGACTATGTGGGTGGGGTTTTCAAAACGCAGTATAAGGACTCTGATTAGCAGATAGAGAGGCGCCTGTGCAGAATGTGTGGGTGAAAAAGGGTTCAGCTAAGGGCTGCGCGCGGGTCAGCAGAGGCGTGAGCAGCAATATACCCACCTTGACTGCAATCAAGGATCCCCCAGCAGTGGAAGACTACGCTAAATTGGAAAAAAATGGGAGAAAATGCATAAATAAAAATAGGGGAATTAAATGCCGTAATGTCTATTTAGGATATATCAAAAGTGAATGAAGTACTCAAGTAAAAGTTAAAGTATGGCTTATGTATTTTACAAAATGCATCGTATTGGCTAAGATGTTTTTGTCGACCCAGCTATATCAAATAATTCCTTTGGGCTTCTCCCCAGATGAGTTGTTACTTCTGATTTACCGCTCTAATTGTGCACCTTTTCCTTTTGCGCCTTATCACTGCCTCGAGATGCTGTGAAAGCAACCATTCACAGGTTCACCCATTCCCCCTTCTTTGTTTCATATCCAGATTCCAGTTTGCACTTCAGTAGGTGCCTGATTAGATGTCTAAATAAAAAAGAAAAATAAATAGGTAAATACAAAAAAAAAATTAATTCACTAAAGCATTCACACCTTTTGCAGTACATTGATGTAAGCCTCTTTGGCAGCAATCATAGCTGGAAGTATTCTTCGAGCAATTTATCACATTTTACATGGCGGATGCTCTCAAGCTCTGTCAGATTGGATGGTGAGCATCTGTGAACTGCTATCTTTAGGTTTCTCCACAGATGCTTGCTTGGTGTTTAAATCTGGGCCTTGGCATTGCCACTCAAGGACATTCAGAGAGCTGTCCAGAAGTCACTCCAGTTTTGTTATGGCTATGTGCTTCAGGTCAATGTTGTGTTAAAAGGTGATGTATGACCCAAGTTTAGGTCTGAGCTCAAAAGCATCTCATTAGACCACTGGGCATTTTTCCTCATGCTGCTAGAGTCCTTTACTTGCTGTTATAAGCCTTTTACTCATCTGTGACTTTTGTCTTGCCACTGTACTATAAAGGCTTGATTTATGAAATGCTACAGAGATTTCATAAATCGCCCAACAGGTTCTTCAATCTCTGCTTGAACTTAAATACAGTCAATTCTTCAATTAAACAGACTGAAACGGGGGTGCACTGATTCGTAAAATGCAATTGTCCAAAACAGCGAGGTTTTTTTCCAGGGGCTGCTAAAATATATACAAAAACACAGCACTTATGTAAACAAAATGTGTTAAACATGCACATATTATAAACAGTAAAATGAACAACGTAAGTAGATATGTAAATATGTAATGTAAAACCTGTAAATAAATATTAAAATTTGTGTACTGTACTACTGGGGAGAAATTTCATTTACCTTTTTTTTTGCCGTGATCGTATAGTGTAATCTCAGAGTATCTATTAAGTATTTCACCAATGCTGCTCTGCAGGACCTGATGGCATTGGGGATTACAGGCCAAGACTGGGTGATTTCCACCACAGTGTTGGCATTGGCGCCTTGTCCCCAGAGGCCACAAAGGATTTAAATTACCTCTTTCGTGCTGCCCCATGTGCCCCACCGCTGCTGTCTAAAAACTTCTATGTTGGAGGAGTAGGATGGGGTATTCATCATGGCTACACACTAAACGCCAACTCTCTGCTGAGCAACAAACAGATCAAGGTCAGTAATGTGTTCATCATATACAGTTAAACAAGACAAGTGATCCAAGGTGCTACATAGCCACACTGGGTGCTACCCTAAATGTAATTTTTGGCTGCATAGTATGTTACTTCTTATATATAGATAAGGGTAATACACATGTATTTGCATTTATGTGCTATGTACACCCTGTACACCCATAATTATGTTTTACAAGATGTGTTTTATTATGCCGGCTCTTGGAATCATTTTATGTTTTGTTTAATAATCTATAACTCACTGTGCCAACTATGTAACATTTATTTATTTTTTTTTTTTTTTATTGTTTTTACAGAACCGAACATATAGAATTGGATAAAATAAAACAATGTTATGGTACAATGAGTCAAAAAAACACCAGATCTATACAGCAATTTGACTTAAATCAAATTTATCTACAGTACAATCCATGCAGCAGCAAATTTTAACTGTTTGACTTGCCACTTCTGCTTCCATCAACAATAGGAAGCGCAAGTCAACACGTAAGCATTCTGGATAAACTACATGTCCGAGGGGCTACTGCGCTCATTAGCACTAATGCACTGAACCTTAGCTCATCACTACAAAACTCTGCTCTCAGCTTAGTGCAGTGCTGAGTCTTTGCTTTGTACTCAACTTAAGCTGGTAAGGTAGACAGCCAGTGTATTGTTTACATATTTCTATGCCGAGAACTCTTTTAAATAAATATTACAAATCTCAAAGCATTTCTGCTGCAAAAACAATCTGTTTTCTTTGTGTCTGGTCACATTGGTGGATCGAGTAGCTGGTGTGTCTGGTTGTCCACTGCTCAGCTGGTGGATCTGTTTCCACTGTCTTTTACTCTATCTCAGACTGCAGGCCAAATAACTCGCTGGCATTTCTGCATAAAATGAATATATGACTTCCTCTTTGTATAACACAGTTTTAGTTTGCATTTCTTGATGCAGTAGCTGACTGTGTTATGTGACAATGATTTTCTAAAGTACTCCCGAGACCATGTGGTTATGTCCATCAATTTGTGCAGAATGTTAACTGTGCACTTGCATTATAGCTAAGTGAGACAACATCTTTTGGATCATAGTGCATCATAATTAAGTTTTACGTTGCCTTCTAAATGACTGGAAACTGCTGGATTGTGGATATAAAAAATTTTTTAAGCATTTTCTCTCATTTTCTCCCCATTTAGCGTAGTCAATTTGTCTTCCACTGCTGGGGGATCCAGCAGTCGAGGTGGGTATTTTGCCGCCCACGGCCCCTCTGACCCGTGCACTGACCTTAGCGAAACACCCTTTCACCATGCACTCTGGACAGGCGCCTCTCCATCTGCCAATCAGGGACCTTACACAGCGTTTGAAGATCCCACCCACATAGTCCGGTCATCCCGCCCTAACAGAAACGTGTCTGCTGCAGGCACTGCCAATTATGCCTGCTAGATGGCGCCCAGCCGACCGGTGGCAATGCCGAGTTTCAAACCGAGGAGTTCAGAATCTCGGCGCTGGTGTGCTAGTGGGAATATCCCACTGCGCCACCTGGGCGCATGGATATAACGTTGATAAACATTTAAGCACAAAACATTGTTGACTGGTCAAATCTGCTTTTTAAATAACACACTTATCAACAAATATTTAATCGTTACATAATACTAATAAAATGACTACCATTAATATAACCAATATGTAAAAAAAAAAAGAAATAGCATGATCAGGGTTGCAATGTGAAGGTGCAAGTTAACAAACTGTCAGTAAAACAGGCCTAATCAAAATCAGATCCTTAATTTACACAATAATAAACAATAAGAACTGTTTTACTGAGTGCACACAATAATGCAACACCAAATAATTGGGTAAAATCTTCAAAGATTTGCTGTATTAGGCTGCATATGAAGCAGTGTGCTCAACAGCCTTGATATCGGATTTTATAGTATATTAGATACTAATACAATAATACAATACAATAATACACACTATTTAGTGTATAGGATGGTATATGGTGTGTGTGTGTGTGTGTGTGGGGGGGGGGATGTGGTTAGGGGAGCAGTTTATTTATTAAATAATTCTGGATCCATGCATTTTGTCTTTGTCTATTAGCTGTCTGAGATCCGCTCTGCCCTGGAGGACCTAATCACTCACAGTTATCCAAACCAATGGTAAATCATGTCACATCCACACACAGAATGTCACATCAGGAAAGCTGATTTATAATGTCTTGTTGTTCCTGATCTCTCATTTGGGCTATTAAATCTTCAACTTAAGTTCAGTAAAATACAGAGCTAATGTTAAGGGCCAAAAGTTTACATACGGTACGCTTAAAAGTAGTTTTTTTGCATTTTCTCCCAAGCTTAAGCGCATCCAATTTGTACCCAATTGCGTTATGCTTCCTCTCTACTGGTGCTAACCCCTGCCCCAATGGAGGAGAGCGAACTGACACACGCCCCCTCCGACATGTGAGCAGTAGTCGACTGCATCTTTTCACCCGCACGAGGCGGGTTCATATGCCTACCGGCTTGTGCACGGAGAGCCACACCCTGATCAACGCATTATTCCTCTCTCTGTGCAGACGGCATCAATCAGCCAGCAAAGGTCGTAATTGCATCAGTTATGAGGAGTCCCTATCCGGCACTCTTCCCTGGATGAACAACAGCTAAGCATTGTTCATATAGCCGCCCAGCCCGGCTGAATGGCAGAGCTAAGATTTGATGCGAGGTATTTGAAATCCCAGCTCTGGTGTGCTAGAGTATTTTACCGCTGCGCCACCACTGCAACTTTTCTTTTTCTAGGCAACTGAAATCAAATAAATGTTTGGTTTATTAATTGTGGATTTTGTAAAACTCTGCTGGATGAAAACTATACATACTGCGACTCCAAATATTTTTTTTTATGCATTTTCTCCCCATTTTCCTTTTGATTTAGCGCACTCAATTTTGTCTCCCGCTGCTGAGAGATACCAGATTGCATCCAAGGAGAGCACGTAGCTGTACACACCTCTTACGACACGTGCACAGCATTCTGCACAGGCGTCTCTTCCACCAATCAGGGACATTACACAGTGTATAAAGACCCACCCACCAACACATAGTCCGACCCCCACCCTGCAGATACGGCCAAGTAGTATCTGCTGCAGGCACTGCCAATTATGCCCAGCCGACCGGTGGCAACACCGAGTTTCTGAACTCTTTGGTTCGAAACTCAGTGTTTCCACCGGTTGGCTGGTGTGCTAGCGGAATATCCCGCTGCACCACCTGGGCGCCTCGACTCCAAATATTAACTTGGTAAATTAGCCAGTTGTAAAATATCCTTTAACTTTGATTTGACTAAACTAAAAGACAACCAAACTGTAATCTTTTGCTAATAGAAAATCTATTTGAATGTTCAATGTGACCCAAGATGCAGTAAAAACAGGCCCATCATGTATTAAAAGCTAATAGAACAAAGTCCGGTGCGCTTTGCTTTGTTAAAGCCTTAAAGGTTCAAAAGAGAAACTCATTCTATACCACCAAATGAATAATTAAACTGAGTTGCTGTATGTATGTTTGCAAAAAACCCACAAATGTGTTCCAATCATTCAGTCATAAACTTGTAAATTTACTGTGTGTATGATCTTGGTCAGAGAGCAGGTTCTTCATTAACTAGTGGATGGTTTCTTCAAATTAAGCATTCTCCTGATTAATTATTAATTCACATATACAGTCAACCGTCGCCAGACATTCTGGACAGGCAGACGGTCAGGAGCCATGGGAAGCTTGCATGGAACCAGGGCGCCTATGAGATCATTCACCAGGACAAAAGCAAGCAGTGTCTGCTAAAAAAGGTCAGATATTATCATGACATTCAACAATACTTTATCTCAGGATGAAATGTAAAGAGCAGCTAGTGTAGAATGTCAATATGTAGGATGTTTATATTCTTTTTATATATTTTATTTAAAAAATGCAACACAATAATTAATAATAAATAACATGTATGTGCACTTATACACACGTGTATGTATTACCTGTCACGCTGGGGCTAAGGCTGAGACAAAGACAAAGAGGGCGGACACACATGCAGAGATGTACACGAAACTAAAGGTTTATTAATAACAAAAGACGGGACAAACATAAACAGGCTAAACTAGGCTTAAAGCTAAACTATAACAAGAACTAGGAACATAAGCTACACACAGACTAGGAACATGAGCTAAACACAAACTAAGAACATAAACTATGAACATGAACTAAGAATACGGGCTAGGAACATAGGCCAAATACACAGACTAGGAACATGAACTAGAAACACACGCTAGATATACAGGCTAGGAATACTAACTAGAATTACAGACTATGAATTACAAACAAGGACATACAGACTAGGAACACAGACTTGAAACTGACTAGGAACAAGAACTTGAAACAAAGAGCTAACCAGAGTCCTTGAAGGCAAACGCCAAACAGTCCGAAGCAAGGCAAGGCAAAGAGTCCAAAACGTTGAAACCAAAACCAAATAGGAGTAGCTGAGGCTGATTAGCTCAGGGAGCCAATCAGGAGTGAGGCGTGGCAGGAGACTGAGTGTGTGCTCATGGAGAGGGGGGCGTGGCACACAGGAGCAAATGTGACAACCAAAAGACATTTTGCACTAATTTGCAAGCCACTGAGGTGCCATATGTAGTCCTGACCCTGCAAGGTAAAACAATACTGTGGCTAAAAAGCCACAAATAAAAGGGTAAAGGGAAAAATAAAAGTGATGGCCAAAATAACAGAAACAAAGTAACAAATATAAGACACACTGCAACAAAGAAAGTTGATAGAATATGGATGGATGGTGCATACACAAGAATTGGCACCACAGCTAGGGTGGCCACATTCATAGTCACAAAAAGGAGGACGTCATACCAGGAACAAAGGGACTTGATACTGCAACACACAGAATGAAACCATAACCCATATAACAGAGTTTTTGACCAATTTAAGCAAGAATTCTATAACAAATGACTGTTTTACTCACCAAATGTTGTGTCTACTTTTGATATATTTGGCAGTTTCACAGCGTTTCTGAGCATGAAATCTGACTAATTGACTCAAGTAGAGGTGTATGCAGAACAGAGCGAGCGGGCGAAATTCAACCACCCAATCACAGACTAGCATTTAGAGGGTCCGCCCTCGATAGGTAGCACTATAAGCAGTCAAATGAGGCTGTTAACCAATGAAATACAAAGCCTTTGTTTTGACATGTACCTGAGCCAATGACAGATAATATTGATCAAAAATGTAACCAGTTCACTCCAAAAGGAGGATTTTTAAGTGTCCGTCCTAGCGTTGCATGGGCGGAGGACTGGCAGCTGAAAAACCGGACTGTCCGACCTAAAGCCGGACGGGTTGGCCACACTAACCACAGCCCATCCCAAAAATTCATAATAAGCCTTCACATCAGCACACAGTACATACACAGCTAAGCAGACAGACACATTAGTGCCAGAAAAATGACCAATAATCCATCGCAGGGCTTCAGCCACCCCCCAAGACATCATCAGGCCGGTCGATATGGGATTGGTTATGTAAGAAAGATGGGACCATTTATCTTAAAACTCCAGAGAAAATAAATATACTTACATTAATACATGTTATAAAGTAATCTATCTCTATTAATAGCACACTTTTATTTTATTTAGTCTCTCTGGACAAAGGCATGTTTATTACTGTGTTACATCACAGTTCCTATTTATTACACTATTATAATGGTTTGAGATCTGAAAACATTCCACTTGCAGTTTTGCAAGTGAAGTTTTTATTTTTTTAATGCATTTTCTCCCCCCTTTTAAGCGCGTCCAATTGCCCAATTTGCATCACGCCTCCTCTCTGTCTATGCCGATCCCTGCCCTGACCAAGGAGATCGAAGCTAACCCACATCCCCTCCGACACGTGAGCAGCAAGCCGTATGCATCTTGCCACCCACACATTGATGAGTGTTGTGCCACCTAGCGTTGCGTGCGGAGCGACACACCCTAAGAGCACTCCTTCCTCATCTCCGTGTAGGCGCCTCTAATCAGCCAGCAGAGGTCATAACCGCACCATTCTGACAGAGAGAGACCCACTTCCGGCCTTAGTCCTGCACATCAGAACAACAGGCCAATCGTTGGTCATATAGCCGCCCAGCCTCGACCGGTAAGGCTGAGCTGGATTCGATACGACGTACTCGAGATCCAGCTCCGATTGCAGCGTGTGCTTTTACCGCTGTGCCACAACTCCCCCCCCCAAAGTTAGCTTCATTAGTAAGCTTAACTGTAACTTCAGGTACAACAACAATATGCAGTTGTCAAAATCTAATTTAGAAACTCCAATTTCGAAAGCAATAAAGTGTATAGCTAGCTACTTACATGAACATACAATGCCTTCTCTGGCTTGCACAACTGTCAGTGATGCAGAATACAATTTTTTTAGGAGACTGGACTGCAGGTAGGCCTGTCAAACAGATTCTGTATTTACAATAACACAATGATTGTAGCCCATGCAAATGAGGCCTGGCATTTATTTGCTGAAATAACCATGGACTTCATGGGGAAAGATGTCACCCTCATGGCAGCATATATCTCTCTAAACTCCCAATATGTGCCCCTGTGTTAATAGTACTTTCACACATATTCAGGTCAGCCACCCCTATAAAAAATGTTAGTATCTGCATCTCTTGGTAATAACAGTCTGGATGGCATGAAAAGTTTGACGTCCGTTTTTCCTAAAAACAAGCTTAAATGTGGATTTATCTGACCACAGCACACATTCCCAGTGTCCTTCCATCCATCTACGATAAGCTCAGGCAACTTGGTGGCTTATCTGCATAGAAATAATGTATGGCTTTCTCCCTGTCTCATAAAGTTTCAGATTGAATTTCTTGAAACAGATATACACTCTGTTAAGATACAATGGTTTTCCAAATTAGCCAGAGCTCATGTGACTAAATTTATCACAGTAGCATGATGGTTTCTCATGCAATGGCGTCTAAAGGCTCAAAGGTCACACACATTCAGCAGTTTCCTGATTTTTCTAGATTCATTGAATAGATTCACAATATTATGTATAGCAGATGGTAAGAGATGTAAATTCCTTGCAATCTTGCATTAGGAATTATTTTTTAAAGTGACTGACGATTATGATGCATGATTCATGTTTCCAATTTCCCTGCTTATTGGGAAGTGTTTTAAAACTGTTTAACTTGAATATTCTATGAGGGATCTTCAAAAAGTTTCCTCACTTTTAAACAGGGTGAGTCAAAATGATGTTAAGACTAATGGATCTATGTGTGTCCAGGCTTTAAATGGTACTGTTGCTCGCTGGTTTTTGTGTGTTGAACAGGATGGCGAACAGGTTGAGACTGTCTTGTAAATCATCTTACACATATGAAGTATGTTTTGTGAACAAATGGTTTCCGCCATTCAAGTGTTAACATAATTTTCACTTACCCTGTATTTTGATTGGAAACGGTGAGGGCGGGAGGAGTAGTAATTGGTCGTGTCTGAGAGAAAGCTTATATTCCAGATGTAGCTCTATCTGATTTCCACCTTTTTGGACACTCAAAGGGGAAGAAGATTTTCATAAATACATGAATACAATCAAGTCTATCACAGATTTTTGTTGTTATTGCATTTTACAAGATGTCCAAACTTTTCTGGAACTGGGGTTTGTATATGAAACGTGATGTCCAGCAAACACATAATGATGCCAAAAGTTATAAAAGTGTAATCTAATCAGCGTTTTTTTCTTTCTACAACAGAGACGTGAAGCCCAAACCAAAAAGGCAGAGAGAAAAAACATGAGTGCCTTTACTTTGCCAGCCATAGCAAGAGTCAACATTTAATAAAAAGGCCACTTTGCATGTGATGCCTGTTTTTTGTCATTACTTAACAGTTATCAACTGCTTTAGTGTAATGCCACATTATGGCATGTTTTGAGCCATACTACGCACACTGATCACTTTATTAGGAGCATCACTCATGTTGCAGCACCACAGTGAATGTGAGCATAGATACGGGTCAAAAGATTCAGTTAATGTTTACACCAATCAACCGAATGTGAGAGCGTATGTGAGTTAAGTAATGTATGACATGCCGACAATATATAAAAGTGATACGGCACAAACTGTTAGCATGTTCTCTATATAGATTATATTGGGACATCCCTTCTTACATGTGTAATAAATCAGTTATATAAAAGAAATTACATGCTTCCATTTTTGCAGCAACAGTTCTAATCTCAACCTCACTGAACAACTTTGGAATGAATTCCTATAGACATACCTCAAAGTCTTGTGGGAAATCTTCATGGATAAGTGGCTGTTGTTATAGCTGAAAAGATCACATAAAGGACACCATTTGGTTTTAAAATGGGATGTCCAACAAGCTCATATCATTTGTCCAAATACTTATAGTGTTTTAGCCATATAGGGTGTGTTCAAAAACCTAGGGTGCTGCCTTGCTGTCTTACTGCCTACATAGGCAGCTGCCTCAGTAGAGAGGATTCTAATAAGTCAATGACTTATAAGCAGTGATGGCATAGTTACCTTGAAAAAGTAATCTGATTACTGATTACTGATTACTCCTTTAAAAAGTAACTTAGTTACTTTATGGATTACTTGATTTTAAAAGTAACTAAGTTAGATTACAAGTTACTTTATTAGTTATATAATGCGGTCCGCTAATGTATCCCATAATGCAACTGGAGCTGCGTAGGCGATTGAAGCGGAATAAGAAACAAGAAAGATAGCGGAAAACGGAGTCCTCTGTTCACAAGTGTAAGTAAGATAAATAAAATAAAATTTTTTAAAGACAAATAAATAAAAAAAAGACGATAAATATCCTACATTTTGGCTAATGGGGTTTGTAATGAGTCTGTAACTATGGTGATATTACGTCATCACGTCCTCACGTCATCACTTGACGTTGGTAAGATGTACTTCTTTACCGGCCGAGTAGTGCATACTTCCTCCAATCTAGTACAGACTCTGTAAGTATGTGATTCCGGACGCAGCCCGTGACTTAGTTGTCGCATAGGACAGACGTCACTATTCGTCACTAGACGTCAAGTTACTGACCATCAGTGCAAGTCAGGTTATTCGAAGACGCTACTTAGACAGCGATTCCATCTGGTTTCGCATTTAGCATTTAAAAATCAATAATCATTTATTTACGTTTGAAAATAACTCCGTTCGTTTCTCCGCACTGTCAGCCATGTTTTATTTTTCTGTGAGAGAAGAGCTGCCGCACTGAATGCTGGGATTGCTTCCGATGCTCACTCGTTCTTGAGTCAAAATAACATTGACATTTTAAGATGCCTAATGCCTAGTTCACACTACACGATTTTTGCCCTGATGTTCGCTCGGCGACTGGTCGGCGCTAGATTTGCCGGCTCGGGAGCAACTCGGCGTTTGCTCGGCTCTCAGTCGCTAAGTGTGAACTACTCAACAACTCGATCCGACCGGCTCGCCGAGCAGTCGCGGAGCGCTCACCGACCGGATCGAGATTTCTAGCATGTCAGATATCTGATCCGAGTTGTGCGACTGGCAGTGAGTGCTATGTCGAACAGCCAATTAGAACACAGGATACAGCGTGAGGGGAAACGCAGGAGAGGAGTGTAAACAGGTGGGACAGGGGCATAATATAGTTTATATCAGAATACACCCGCACACACACGTTTTATATAGTATTTCTGACTTGATCGTTCTCTACAAAACATAACACCAACACTGCATTGCAAAAATATTACTTAACCTCCAATTTACTATAGAACAATCCATACTGTTCATGTTGCCAGATCCACACAGATTCATTTATTTTTCCTCTGTGATTTTACGCTGCACATCAGCGCACAAACACTTTGATCACTCGCTACTTGTTGACGTGCATTTTTGGACGTGGTATCATTAAACCCCTCGTCACTTCTCACGTGTGTTTTTGTAAAAAAAAACAAAAAAAAAACAATGTAGTTTGGGAGATCAGAGAAGCTCGCCTGTAATTCCAGTTGGTGATAGATCGTGTAGTGTGAAACCCCCTATCGCCGATCAGTGGTGTAGTGTGAAATACACAACCACTGAAAGACTCCCGAGTGCAAAAGATTCAGTCGTGTAGTGTGAACTGTACAGAGACCCGACAAATCAGAAAGTCGTGTAGTGTGAACTTGGCATTAGCAGACAGCTTCTTAAGGCATCTAGGATTTCGAACAGCCTTCTTCTCGGGAGCGTGCGTAGGATGACAAAATTCTGTGTATGTAGAGAGCTCACTAGCTTTTCGAACACACCCATAGTGTTTTCTCCCTCAGTGAAGGGAGTTTGCAAGCATAACATCAATTATTTAAGAACACTTGTCTGTCTTTTGTTTCTTGAAATTGCACATTTGATTGATTCTGCTTTGTCAGCATCATTCTTTATTGATCTTTAATGTTTTGTCTCAGAATGGTGGCGCACACTCAAGGTCTGACAAACGCACTTTCACATCACACACAACACACACAGTCTGGATTTTCTGTTGAATAAATCCATACGAATCTGCCCAATCTTTTTGAAATGAATGAACATTCACTTTAGCATGTTTAGCTGCCATATTATACTAAGGTTGCCCAATCTTGAACCTAACTTACTACTTACTACTTAACTAGTGTAAATCAATCCACTCTAACATAACTGCTTGCTCTAAGTAAGGATCCAACCAATAGGCCCTTTATCTTATATATACTATCTTGTATTGTATTTACTATTACAAATCACTGTGCCAGGCAAACATGCCTTATATGCCAGCTGTGGCCTGCATGCCATAGGATGCTGAACCATTCCATTAGGTATATACAATCGATGGTGAAAAAACATCCATTAAGTGGTATTTCTGCAAGCAGAAAAATCTTATTGGTGAAAGACTTGTGAAAAGTGTGGCCAGACAGGTTCGAGTTTACAGAAAGGCTACAATAATTTACATATCCACTCTTCTCACCATCCAAAGTGTTCTTTTGGTATCTGGCACCAAGGCATTACCAAAGCATATACTTCAACATGTGTGCATTGCAAGGTGGATCGCTCTACAGTGCATCCTTATATGCCATCTCTTCCATGGGTGATGCACACGTGCCCGGCCACCCACATGACCCTGAAGAAAACAGTATTTGTCAGACCAGTTGACCATCTTTTATTCCTCAGATGTCCAGTTCTGATGCCTGCATGCCCATTGTAGGTGCTTTTGACAGTTACCTTAACAGCAGTATTAAAACAATATGCAGTTTGAGCCACAGTAACTCTTCTGACCACAATCATAAAGTTTTCTTTTATTTTTTAAAATCATTTTTACCCCTTTTTTCTCCCACTTTAGCGCATCCAATTTCGTCCCATCAATCATCCTCTCACTAATGCTGGTCCCTGCTCCTGATTGGGGCTGACGAGGCTGCTCCACGCCTCCTCCGACACGTGCACATCAATCGATCGTCTTTTTCACCTACACTTGACGAGTGCAGCGCAGCAGAGTACTGCGCACGGAGGATCACACACTCTGCCGCACTCCTTCCCATCTCCATGCAGGTGCCACCAGCCTAGCCACTAGTTTGTGAGAGAGTCCCCCTCCGGCTTTAAGTCCCGCCCCCATCTGAACAACAGGCCAATCGTTGTTCACATAGCCACTCAGCCCAAGCTGGCAAGGCAGACCCGAGATTTGATACCATGTATTCAAGATCTCAGCTCTGGTGAACAGCGTGTGTATTACCGCTGCGCCACCTGAGCGGCTACAATCATAAAGTTAAACCAATTTTATTTTGTTAGGGTTAAGATCAGGCCTTTAGAAAGGCCAATACAAGAGCATAATTTTAGCTGAATATAGCTGTTCCAGAACCGGTTTTAATGTGTGTTTTGTGTAAATGCCCTGCTAAACTTGTTTTCAATATTTCTAAGGTAGAGGTGCAACAGTTCCACTTGCAGCACAACAGACACATTTCAAAATACTACCACCAATAATCACTTTTAGTTATTTTTGGCCAAATAACTTAATCTTTGTTTCAGCTGATACAGACAGACAGACAGACAGACAGACAGACAGACAGACAGACAGATAAATAAATAAGTGTGTGTGTGAAATGGATATAGTTGGCCTTAAATTCTGTTTTTAATCCTGATAGCAACAAAGACTAGAGTTCAATCCTCTTAACGAGTGCTTCAGATTCACAGATTCAACCTGCTAAATCTTGTGTAATGAGTAACTACCTGTCCTGTCATAAATGATACCACAGTGTGTAAAACATGACGTTAAAATCTTAAAAAATAAATGATCATTTTTAGTTATCTCCAATATCATGCTTAATTTGTTTTTGAACAAAAGTATAAAGTAATAACTTTAGCATTAATGCATTAAAATAAAAGTTAGAAAAATATCAGGTAGCATACAGTTGGAAGTCGAAGGTTTACATACCTGTGAGCACTTTGGTGGCACAGCAGTAAAACATGCTAGCACACAAGAGCTGATATCTCAAACCTGTGAGTTTGAATCTCAGCTCTGCATGCCGGGTGCCTATACCAGATGTGGTTCCTCATTACAGCTGCAATTATGACCTCTGCTGGCGGGTTGATGGTGCCTGCACAGAGACGGCGGATAATGGAGATTGGTGTGTGACTTTCTGTGTTGTGTTACAGATATCCATATGAGCTCACCTTGTGCAGGGCCTCTTTGGTCAGAAGTAGAGGTCAGCAGCAGTAACTGTAGTGAAAATGTAATCAGGTAATTGGATATGACTAGATTGGAGGGAAAATTGGGAAAAATGCAAAAGAAAAAAAATGACATGCTTGTGAGAAACATGCCAACACATCACAAAAAAAAAAAATTCTATATTTCTGTTTTTAACTCATTAGATTTTGTAATATTATCAGACAAACCCACAATAAACTTATGAAGAACCTCAAATTTGTGAACATTTTTGGGGAAAAAAATATGTGTTCCAATCATTCAGACACAGACAAAAAACAGCTGTAGGAGTTATTGTTTGTTGTTCCTCGCATGTCCATGTAAAATTTTTGTCTTTAATTTTTTTATACACTACTGTACATAGACAAAAGTATTGGACACATTACACCTACAGGAGCTTTTATGACATAACATTTTAAATCCATATACATTAATGTGGAGTTAGTCGACCCTTTGCTGCGATAACAGCTTCTATTCTGTGTTTGTTGGTATTTTGCCCATTCATTCAGAACAGCATTTGTAAGGTCAAACACTGATGTTGAACGAGAAGGCCTGGCTTGCAATATCCATTCTAGTTTATCCCAGAAGTGTTTGACAGAGGTCAGGGCTCTGTGCGGGCCATTCAAGTTCTTCCACACCAAACTCACCCAACCATGCCGTCATGGACCTTGCTCTGTGCACTGGGACACAGTTATGCGGGAACAAAAAAGGGTTTTTCCCAGACACCTGTGGTTTTTACCACACTCTAATTTAGTGGGCTCATAATACAATAATAATAATAATAATAATAACAACAACAAAAAATAAGAAAAAAACAGATTAAGTTGCACCATTGACATAATTGTGTCTGTACCAAGCAAGCTATTAACATATTATTACTTTAGCATTCCCCCAGACTGCATTTTTTGAGTCAGAAAGCATTATCTCCCTTTATGTTACAACAGTGATATCATTGTTCCACATTTTGTATACTTTGTAACAAATGGTTTCCGAAAAAAAATGCTATTTTGGTTTTTAAGTAGGGTGGCAGGGTGGTTGTCGCCTTACAGCATGAAGGCCTTGGGCTCAGTTTTCCAACTAAGCAGCTATGGTCTGGTCAGTGTGTTGTTCTCTGTGTGTCTGCATGGTTTCCCTTAAGGTGCACTGAGTTTCTCCCACAAGTTCAAAGACATGCAGTCAGGCCAATTGGAGCTACAGTGGTACCTTGTAACTCAACGTCCCCTAAACTCAAGATCTTTGAAACTCGATGCCCTTCAATGGGAAATTTGTACCCTTAAACTCGAAGTTCACTTTAAACTTCTTTTTTCTAAACAATAATTTATTTTATTTCTAATTAACAATGAACAGCCGCTTTGTTCAACACTCGACTTGAGCGGTGCAGTAAGACGTCATCAAAGTGTGAATATGAGATGGATCTGTATTTGTGTAGAATAACTGTCAAATTCACTCTGAAAGCGTCCACATATATCTGTGTTTAGCTGGATTTTCCTCCTGTTTCACTTTTAAATTTGTGTTATAGCTCGGGGTTCTGAGAAATTGTAAGAATCAGCTTTTCAGAGAGTCTAAACCGCTTATTGTTTAAAAAATACTTAATGTGATGTGATGTATTGAAAGAACGACATAGAAACACTAAATCTATCTTAATTTTTACTGCTCATAAGTTCTCGCCACTAATGAAATTCCTCGCTCGTTGTTTTAGCACAATGTCACGTTAAGCTTTGCGCACCTTCACACTCCATAGGAAATAACGGCACAGCCGGCACAAAAGCGATTGTGCCACTTCTCATGTGAATACGCCTTTACTGAATGGATTACGGTATTCTGAGATCAAGCATCTCCAGAGTTAAGAAGCATAAGGAAACAATAAAGAAGTAAATGTAAAGTGCAGGTTTATTGTATTTTTTATTGCTTTTTATTGTTGTTGTTTTTTATATTACATTTGTGTTATTTTCAGTGTGTAAGTGTCAAAAACAACCCCATTATTTTACATAAACCTAAAATATATGCAGTTCCACAGGACCATTGAATGCATTAACAGGTTTCCCATACATCCTTATTGGACAAAATATCTTAAAATTCAGCGCCTTTTAAACTCAACGCCACTCCAAGAACAAATGATGTTGAGTTTCAAGGTACCACTGTAATTAAATTGCCTTAAGAGCGAGTGTGTGTAGGTCTGCCCCGTGATGGACTCGGATGCTTCCTGCCTACTGTCCAATTAATCAGACCCACCACGACCCTGACTAGCACAAAGCGGCGTAAAACAGACAGTGAATGAATGAATAAATAAATTGTTTTAAAGCTGGTGTTCAACAGCTACTCAGTGAGGAAATGTGATCAAGGGCAAATGAGAAACTGTAATGTAACTTACCCATACTGTGGTGGGGTGGCACGGTGGCTAAGTGGGTAGCACTGTCGCCTCACAGCAAGAAGATCCTGGGTTCGATCCCCAGGTGGGGCGGTCCGGGTCCTTTCTGTGTGGAGTTTGCATGTTCTTCCCGTGTCTGCGTGGGTTTACTCCGGGTGCTCCGGTTTCCTCCCACAGTCCAAAGACATGCAAGTAAGGTAAATTGGAGATACTAAATTGTCCATGACTGTGTTTAATATAACCTTATGAACTGATGAACCTTGTGTGTAGGGTTACCAACCGTCATGTAAAATACTGAATCGTTCCTTATTTGGAAACTAAACGTCCGTATTGAACTTATATGGGACGCACTTTGTTCCGTATTTTTATCAATGGGAGAGAAATGCTGCAGATTAGACTGAGACAGGCCGATATGTATGAAAAAGAAGAAAACTGCTGCTACCGTGGGAATTAGAAAGCGTTTGGTTATTATTTTAAGTAGTGTTTACTTTTAGTCTTAGTAACACCGTGTGTGCGCAGGCATATCAGCATAACAACCTGTTTATTACTCCACTGTTTGAGTAGCACAGTGGGCAGAGCGCAGCGCGCATATTTTTCCGCCCTAGGTTCGAATCCGGCTTAGGGCGAAACTAAAGTAACACAAGCAGGGCTGGCACTGCCCCCCCCCCCCCCCCCCCCCCCCCCCATGTCCCCCTAAGCAACGCAATCCAGAATCGGGGCTGCATGTCAGTGTGAAGATGGATTATGTAAATTTTATTGTTTGCACTATTCAGAAAAAAGTGCTACATGATGTTCTTTATGCATATTGTTTTAGGCAAAAACAGTGCCCCCCCACTCAGGTAAACACCCACTAACCCACCCCCTCACCCTGTGCCTTACGCTAACCCGCCAGCACAAGGTGTTCCTTATTTCCAGTTCTGAAAGTTCGCAACCCTACTTGTGTGGTAAATGTTTTTTTGTGTACTTGTACTTTTTAAAGTAGATTTTACAACCAGTAATTTTACTTTTACTTAAGTATGTTTTGTATTAAGAATTGTAATTCGCTACATTTTAAATAACATTCGTTACTGAGTAAAAAAAGAAAAGAAAAAGAAAACAATAAAAAACTCGACATCAAACCAGCGCGTTAGGCTGTTTGATCCGGCCACTGAGCATTTACGAAATTGTTCTTTAGAGTCGGGCTTGCGAACTGAATCACTGAGTTAACGAGTCAGAAACGACTATTTTCAAATGAATTATTCATTGGAATCGATTCAGGGAGCAGTGCTCTTATCTATGGTAAAGATTCATTCGTTTTGCTCACTCTGTTTCATTATAATGTTGTGCATAAACAACTCCATGAATCGGTTCATTTGGTTCAGAGCTTCAGAATTCAGATTCTGGGTGGAATTTCAATCTCTTTCTTCATTGGTTGTTGTATAAATGACAGTGTAGTGAACGAATCACCAATTTAAGCTTTTTACCGGGAAAGCTGAGAGAATAAATGATCTACAATGGTTTTCATTAGTTAGGTGGATAAAACAGTTGGGTATGGATTTATATATCCTGGAAACATACAAGATGGTCTTATATAAAGTGGATTATATCCCTAATGGAACAACACACGGATATAGATCAGGTAAGCAGATAAGTGGTTATGATTTTCTGCTGCTGCGTGATTGATCTGGGTCGCGGTTCTGCTGTTTACGGTACACTTTCATTTTGCAATGATAGCAAAGCATTATGAAATATTGTGATTTTTTTATGTTCATTCATTTGAGTATTTATTTAAGTAAAACGGACAGCATAAATGTGATTGTGAGATTCTGCTGGTTTGTCCCCCCCCTGCTCCCGCTCAGGTGAACACCCGACATCCCACTCCCCACCCTATGCCTGCCACCAACCCGCCAGCCCAGGGTGTTCCTTATTTCCAACCTGAACCAAGTTAGTTAGCGTCAAGTCCAACAAGCTATAAAATAATGCTAACGTTGAACAGCGATTTATTGAGGATAAACAGAAATAATGCTATTTTAAATTGATAACAGCAGTTGCAGTGTGTTAGGTGTGTAGAGTGGCTAAATCCACACATGAACTGCTAATATGCACTGCATGGCTGGTGAGCAGGGGCGGAGCCAGGGGGTGGCCAGTGGTGGCCAAGGCCACCATAAATTAATCTTCGGCCACCCCCCCGGTCCCCCACCACCGCTTTGCCGGCAACTTTTTTGCGGAACCATTTCTGCACGCAGGTGTTCCCACAGCGCAATTCAACAGCGCGTGCACCTCAGACAAGTAGTTCTCCACCAGTAATACACTCAACATAAATGTCAACCACCAACACAATTACAGAAGAAGTACTAATACTGAGTACTAATACTACTTAGTAGTTGTGGCGCGCTACGAGTAAAGCTCTGCGCGTTCCAGTGTTGCCAGATTGTGCGTTTTCTGCTAAATTGGGCGTTTTTTTTTTTTTAAAACAGTTTAATAGCAGGCAAATAACACTTCTATTTAAAAGAAAATATTCAGCTTTAAGAATCCCCAGCATTGTAGAAGGCTGTTAAAAGTAATGTCAATTTTCAATGCTGATTTGGCTTAATAGTGTTGTACAATCTGTATCATATTCTTGAAAGAAAATTAAAATTTGTTTTACCATGCATTCACACAGCATGTTCTGGGATTCAATTGAGTCTTATCAGTACACACAAGTTGGCAGCCGAATAATAAAGTATTGCAAAAGAGTATTTTTGAAATTCTTTCTCATAATGTTAAGGTTGCTATATTTTAGTTTTTCACTTGTTAGGGAAAATGACGAGAAAAAAAAAAAAGCTTAATATGCTGGGCTTGATGTACTGTAATTCTACATGGCATTCACTGCCTGTATAGGTAAATGAGTGATTGACACTACTAGATCCACAGCAACTTGCCACATAAAAAAAAATAAGATATCAGTTTCTGTGCCACCCTGTGTGAGCAATGGTCTCAGTCTGGCCACCCCTATGAAAATTGTCTGGCTCCGCCACTGCTGGTGAGCTGTGTGTAGTCTGCTGTATCAAGTATTATACAACAGTTAGTGCCGACCTTACAATCTGATTGGTTGAGAAGCGTTCTAACCGTGCTGATATTCGTGATAACAGCATGGCCTTTTCACACCACAACTGTATTACTCCGCTGACGCGTTGCCAGTAACGACAAGCTTCCTGCACACAAACACGCACGCAGGCGACACAGACTTTATTCCCGATAGCGTTTTAAATCCGTTATCTGATATACAATCTAGCGCACTGTGTAGGGAACATAACCAATAGTCTAATTCACTATCTAGTGCACTATGTAGGGAACATAAGTGATTTGATACACAATCTAGTGCACTATGTAGGGAATATTAATGTGTTTGTAATGCGAACAGTTAGTTTAAAAGCCCAGTTAGCAGCTTCTAAAAGTTCTCTTATCACCCACATCCTTTGGTGTGTGCAAGAGGTTTTTTTTTTTTCTTTTTTCCCTTCGGAGGTTCTTGCCTTTTTCTTCTTGTTGTTCTTACCTCCCTGAAATGAGTTTTTGCAACTTGGGATGTCTGCTTTGTAGTGTTAAACTTTATATTCGTTGTGGAACTACTTTTTGGAGGAAGGTATTGTCAATATTAAAGCATATTTATTATGAAATTCAGGGCTTCTTTGATTTATTTTCTTTCTTTATTTTGTAAAAAACTGTTGTATAAAAGCAATAAAACACATGAGGTCGTGTGTTATCGCTTTCGGCTCGTGCCGTAGATCATCACAGCCGTGATGTTATTCACGATAACACACGACCTCAAGTGTTCTATTGCTTTTATACAACAGTTTTTACAAAATAAAGAAAGAAAATAAATCAAAGACGCCCTGAATTTCATAATAAATATGCTTTAATATTGACAATACCTTCCGCCAAAAAGTAGTTCCACAACGAATATTAAGTTTAACACTACAAAGCAGACATCCCAAGTTGCAAAAATTCAGTGAGGTAAGAACAACAAGAAGAAAAAGTCAAGAACCTCCGAAGAGAAAAAAAAGAAACAAAAAACATCTTGCACACACCAAAGGATATTGGTGAGAACAGAACTGCTAACTGGGCTATTAAGCAAACTGTTCGCGTTACAAACACATTAATGTTCCCTACATAGTGCACTAGATTGTGTATCGGATAACGCATTCATGTTCACTACATAATGCGCTAGATTGTATATCAGATAACGGATTTAAAACGCTATCGGGAATAAAGGCTGTGTCGCCTGCATGCGCGTTTGTGTGCATGAAGCTTGTCGTTACTGGCAACGCGTCAGCGGAGTAATACCATTGTGGTGTGAAAAGACCGCGCTGTTTTCACGAATATCAGCACAGTTAGAACGCTTCTCAACCAATCAGATTGTAAGGTCGGAACTACCTGTTGTGTAATGCTTAAATAGTACTTTTACTTGAGTACAATATTTTAGTACTCTTTCCACCTCTGCATGAATGTAACCAAAGTGAAAAACATGACGTTAAAATCCTAATAAACAAACAAACAAACAAACAAAACCCATACTGTGGTACTAAGTCACTCCATTACACTAGAGGGCTCCATACACAATGTTTTACCCACGTGAAGTGTGTCGCGTGGAGAAAGAACCTTCCAGTGCTCCTCCATTCAGCAGTAGTGCAGCATCAGAATTCTAGATTAAAGTAATAACTTCAGAAATGTCCAACCCAACCCCGGTGAACAGACCCGGTTCTGATGAGAACCCGCGGGTTTTCTTTGACATAGATATCGCCGGTGAAAGAGGTGAAACATTTTCTATAATAAAATACATAGTTAATGAGCCATTGTTCAGTTAGCAACCGTCAAACACACAAGAGACAGAGCTCGAATTTTCTTTGTCACAGCTTATCCTACAGAAGGAGGATTTATTTATTCTAACAGCACTGCGAGGTGTTATTTTATTATTACTTTAGATAATACAGAACCAAGTCTGAATTTAACTTACAGTGCTGTACAAATGCAGCAGTAGTAAAGCATGTTTACCAACTCTGCTTCACAGCTATACTTATATCTAAACTGTTTATCTCTTATGTAAACATGCATAAGCGTGTATTTTATATATTGCCGTGTAATGTATACTGTGTTAGGTTATTATACTATTATATAGAAGGTATAACCGGCTTGTCATAGTTTGCTAGCTGGTTTAGCCGGTCACTTAGTCTATAAATAAGTGGTGTTGTGCTAGTCGATGACCTGCATGGTCTCCCACCCGGTATATATGTGCAACACTTTACCACGTTACTGTTTAACCTCTATTTAGTTTTTACCATATACTTTATACTTAACACTGCACCGTGTACTTTCATTCATTCATTCATTTATTCATTCTTTGCTCAGTGATTTCGTTTATAACTGCATTGTAGAGACTTGTGTGTGTATACCTCGAGTGTGTCCATACATTAGTCTTTGTTGTGGTGCTGGATTTGCTACAGCTATCCAATATATTGCAAAAGTTATCCAGTACATGTAAAGAACAGAACCTTTCAATGTTTGTTGTTGTTTTTGTTCTGTTTTTCGAATTCGTACTGTTGATTTTTTTATAGTGTGTACCTTCATTGTTGTACAATGCTACTGGTGCTTTAATTTCCTTCAGGATCAATTAAACGTCTGTCTGCCTATCTGTCTATCCGTCCATTCATCCTTCCATGCATCCTTCCATGCATCTATGTATGTGTACATGTATGTGTATGTATTCACCAGACTAGCATCTTAAACACATTTAAATCCATCAGACCCATAAGAATAAGCCTGAGCGACATCTAAAATCCCTCTTTATCCTAAAAGTGTTCACTGAAGTTAAGGTCAGGACTCTTCAAGTCTCTGGTCTATGAATTTTTCATCTCTTGACTTTGCCATGGAAACAATGCAATCATGCTGGAACAGGACAAATGACTTGTTACAAGTTGGAATCATATCATTTTGTATGATTTTATACACCTGTTAGCAATAAGTGTGGCATAAACACCTGATCTTAATAATAAAGGAATTACACATACTTTTGGCCAAAGTGTGTGCCAAATCATTGTTATATGACATTTTGTTTCTCCCTTTGCTTACATTTTTGTGCTATTTATGAATGCTAAATGTGTTTTTGTATGTCCCACGTTGTGCTGTAAAACTCTATTTTAAATTTAAGACACATAAGAATGCTATGGAAATTAAATAGCAAACTAGTTTCATGTTTCTGGCTTCTGTTTGGTTTTGCTAACTAAAAAAGTATCATTTTATGCATGTTAATGTTTAAGTATTGATATTAATATTTAAAATATATATATTTTTAAATATGGCGCTCAAAAATCTGTAATGTTTATTATTCTTAGGTAATAAAATGTTACTTAACAACGCTAATTTTTTGTTTGTTTGTTTGTTTAGTGGGGCGCATTGTGTTTGAGCTCTTTGCTGATGTTGTCCCTAAGACCGCTGAGAATTTCCGAGCTCTATGTACTGGCGAGAAGGGAACTGGCCAAAGCACTGGGAAACCACTCCACTTCAAGGGATGTCCTTTTCACAGGAGTAAGTACTTTGGATAGTCCCAGAAATTCCAGCCCTCATTTTGCATGTTCTACAATAGGCTTTAAAGGCTCAGTGTACGTGTGCTTGACTGGCCTGCCTGTTGTCCAGATCTATCTTCTGTTGAGTGTATAGCACATCATGATGAGAAAAATCTGACAACAGTTTATCAAGCAAGAATGGGCACAATCCGCTTGCAAAACTGCAACAATTAGTACCCAAATTATTAAAAAGCCTAACAGAAAGTGATGAACACAGTATTTGAGTGAATTGCAGGTTTGATTACATTACAAAATACAATTAAATTAGTGAGTGTAAACCAATCTTTTCTTTGTAATTGTCAGTTAAAGATTAAAGCAAATGAACAAATTACAGATTCTTGTTTTTATTGCATTTTACAAATTGACTTAATTGCAAATCTATAGCTGGTCTTATTATTAACACTTTTGTTGCAGTCATTAAGAATTTCATGGTCCAGGGAGGTGACTTCTCCAATCAGAATGGCACTGGAGGAGAGAGCATATACGGAGACAAATTTGAGGATGAAAACTTCCACTATAAGGTAAATATAGTGGAAGGATTGTGTCTGAGTCAAATCACCAAGCCACCTTGTTTACATCACTGCCAGATAATTGTTCTGAACAGGATTAAACAAAACTTCACTAACTACTTGATACAGTCTGAAAATAATAAAGCTAGATGAGTCACCTCTGCACAGAGTGCTAAGGTGGTGAGCGGGTGACAAACTACACTATATTGCCAAAAGTATTCACGCTTCTGATGAGTGAGTTTGGTGTGGAAGAACTTGACTGGCCTGCACAGAGTCCTGACCTCAACCCGATAGAACACCTCTGGGATGAATTAGAGTGGAGACTGCGAGCCAGGCCTTCTCGTCCAACATCAGTGTCTGACCTCACAAATGCGCTTCTGGAAGAATGGTCAAAAATTCCCATAAACACACTCCTAAACCTTGTGGAAAGCCTTCCAGAAGAGTTGTAGCTGTTATAGCTGCAAAGGGTGGGCCGACATCATATTAAACCCTATGAATTAAGAATGGGATGTCACTCAAGTTCATATGCGCGTGAAGGCAGACGAGCGAATACTTTTGGCAATATAGTGTATATATAACAGCGGTCCCCAACCTTTTTGCACCACGGACCGGTTTCATATAAGATATAATTTCACAGACTGTCAATAAAACAGAAAAAAGATAAATTATATTAATTAATAATTAATTAATAATTATAAATAATATTTATTCTTTCTGTGCGGCCCGGTAATAAATGACCGGTCCATGGCCCTTTGGTTGGGGACCACTGATATATAACATATCGTTTGCTTATATTGAGCAAAAGTAATTATTGTTCATCTATTACAGATTAGGTCATTTAGAAATTACACCCTGCTGTTTTTATTTTACCAGACCCTACCTTAACTGGTTTGCAACTGCTTAGTAACTATTACAGTCCTCACAGCTTGAGCAACTGTGTAACCACATAGATAAATAGATGGATTGCACAATATGCAGTCCCGTTCACTAATACTGGCACCTAGTCAACATAAACATGAACAAAACGAGCTGTAAATGAATTGCATATTCTTTTAATCTTTCATTCAAAATAGAAACTAAAAGTTTCCCTTTATTAGCAGTATGATGCTTGAAAGAAGACAAATCTGTGTGTCACAATTGGTTACACTACTCTTTCTTTTAGTACTTTTTTAGTCTTTTCATTATTTTGAACAAAAGTTCAAAATGGTAGGCAATAAAGAATGTTTTAGAGCACATGTATATGATTAAAGACATGCTTTACATAATGTAGTTATATAATGCAGTGCCAGTAATTGTAACATTGTCTCAGTTCTTCGTGCCAGTAATAATGGGATTCTGATCATTAGCTTTGAATCTATGCAGAGAGGCATCACAAACAAACAAATAACTTCCAGCCAATTAAAAACTACACTTTTTAAAGCCATGGCAAGATGCAAATTGTTTTCCTGGTTCTGAAACATTCTGTGCAGACTTCTCTTTGTAGTTTCTTTGCAAATAACGGATTTATTTACCCCAAACTCATTGAAGATTCTTGTTTTATAAATATAATGCTAAAAAGCATTGAATTTTAACAGTCAGTACTTCTTCTTCTAGCATGACAAAGAAGGCCTGCTGAGCATGGCCAATGCTGGACCCAACACCAATGGCTCGCAGTTCTTTATCACCACTGTGCCCACATCTCACTTGGACAGCAAGCATGTGGTGTTTGGGCAGGTGATGAAGGGCATGGGTTTGGTCAAGATGCTGGAGAGCATTGACACCAAAGATGACAATCCAGTCAAGGTGAGCCACATTTTATTTTATTTTTTAACTTTTCCCCTTTTTCTCCCCCTTTAGCGCATCCGATTGTTCAATTTGCATCGTGCTTCCTCTCTGTCTATGCCAAACCCTGCCCTGACCGAGGAGATCGAAGCTAACCCATATCCTCTCTGAAACATGGGCAGCAGCCGGATGCATTTTTGCCACCCACACATCGATGAGTGTGGCGCCACCTAACGTTGCATGCGGAGAGACACACCCTAAGGGCACTCTCCTTCATCTCTGTGCAGGCGCCTCTAATCAGCCGGCAGAGGTCGTAATCGCATTCTGACAGTGAGACCCAGATCCGGTTCTTTGTCCCACCCCCCAACTGAGCAACCGGCCAATCGTTGCTCATACAGCCACTCGGCCTCGAACCGGGGAGGCAGAGCTGGATTCGATACGACGTACTCAGAATCTAGCTCTGGTTGCAGCGTGTCTTTTTACCGCTGTGCCACCTGAGCGGCAAGGTGAGCCACATTCAGTTTAGACAATTAGAAATAGTTAAAGACAGTATAGTGATGGAGCTTAGGCGGCTTTCACATAATAATCGATTTGCACTTGCGCTAGGTGCATGTTGCCGCTTACTACAGCGTTTAAGCTTTTCACATGAAACATAAGCTACCCGAGCACCCCAACTGACAGTATTGACAGTTAATTCAAATACAGTTTTGTTTGAAATGTTTACACAATATTGCACTGGTAGTGGTTGTCGTTTTGTTAATCCAAGGGCGAATTGAGAGCTATGAATCCATCCAAGCATGAGGAAACTTGCTATCTATAATGCAAACCCGGTTCCTATTTTACAGCTCACTTGTTTATTTTTTGCTGGACAAGTTCATATGGGGCTCGGTCTTGTGCACAAGGAGTCACACGCCATTGATCGTAAATGCATCAGTTATAAGGAATCCCCTCTGGCATTCGACCCGATGTACGAGCCAATCATTGTCCATGTAGGCACCCAGGCAATGCCACATTTTAGTGCTCTTTTGAAAGCGTTGCATACTAATATATTTAATGCCACACTATTTGCAGAAACTTTCTGGACCGTTAGCGCCCCCTCCAGGTGTTTTGATTTGTCCAGTGATGCTGAACAGGAATACTGGTTCAAGTAGTATGATAAATAAAGATGCCCAATCTTGTCATTTACAGTTTTTAATTGCAACTCCTCTTCTCTTCTTTCTCCCTATAAGCCGTGTATCATTGTTGAGTGTGGAGAGCATAAAGCAGGTGATGGATGGGCCGTGGCTCCTAACGATGGCTCTGGAGACGTTCACCCTGACTTCCCTGAGGACTCTGACCTAGACTTTATTGATGTGAGTGTTTATTACTTTCTCTTTTGATACCAGTATAGACAGAACTGATGAGTTCACTTAGGTGTTTAGGCAAAGGACAATTAAAATGTTGAGATTCATGCTGCATATTAAATATGCTAATTACGAGACGTTTCTAGTTCAGACTACTAAAATGTCAAAAGGATTGAACTGGCACAGTTTAAATGGTAAAACTCCCACCATCCCCATCACTTACATACTTTTTAATGCATTTTCCTCCCGATTTATCTCACTCAATTTGTCTTCCGCTGCTGAGAGATACCAGATTGCATCCGAGGAGAGCACGTCGCTGTACACGCCTCTTCCGACACGCGCACAGCCCTCCTCCTCTCGCCCGTGCATTCTGCACAGGCGTCTCTTCTGCCAATCAGGGTCCTTACACAGCGTATGAAGAGCACACACACCCACCCACCCACACATAGTCCGGCCCCCACCCTGCAGATACGGTGGCCAATTGGTATGTGCTGCAGGCACTGCCAATTATGCACACTAGATGGCGCCCAGCCAACTGGTGGCTATGCCGAGTTTTGAACCCGAGGAGTTCTGGTGTAAAAATTAAGATTTTTTGACGTTGTTGTTGCTGAACTTTATCTTATAGGCTGATAAAATCCTGTCTGTCGCTGAGGACATCAAAAACATCGGGAATAACTTCTTCAAGTCTCAGAACTGGCAGGCTGCCATGAAGAAATACTCCAAAGCACTAAGGTGAACACCTCACTCAATCATTCACCATGACTTTACAGTGAGGAGAAACCAGCATTCAACCAGTTTGTTTTTGTTAATTACTATAATTCCAGGGCAGTGTTCAAAAAGTATTCAAACCCCTTGAACTTTTGCACACTTTCTTGTTTCACTCCAGCCCCCAACATGTAAAAGATGCCAAACACGGCTCACAATAAAGCATATTCTGAACGAATGCCCCAAATACACCAAAGAGAGACAATAGCTACACATACCTGGACCTGTTGAAGAATCCTTCAACCAAGGAAACACAAGAGCAATCCTAAACTTTCTGGCAGGAACAAAAATGAAAACAAAAATATAAATGGACAAATAGAAACAAGGAAAAAAATGACTTAAACATAACACAGATCATGCCATAAATAATATAAGAGTGACAAGTAAAATATGTTTTTCTTATTTACAAAAGTATTTAGGCCATTTATTCAATACCTGGCTTCATCTCATTCCATTCGTCATGGCTAATCCTCAGATTGGATGGTGAGAGTCTCTCCACAGGGTTGTAATCTAGGCTTTGGCTGGGCCACATTTAGAGAATTTTAAAAGCCATTCCAGCTCTGTTTTTGCCGTATGTTTAGGGTACTTGTAGTGTTGAAAGGACAAAATCAATGAGCCTGTTTACATGCACACTAATAATCTAAATAAGGTAATTTTTTAAATGTTACCTGATTATTATAGTTCTAATCTATGGGTGATAAGTGTAGAATGATGGATACAAATGGCAATTATTTCTATTTAAAATCACAACACAGTCAAGTGTGCAAAATGTCAAGGGGTCTGAATACTTTGAATCCACTGTACAACTACTGTACTTCAAATATACACATAATATTTGATATAAACTTCTAAGTAATTTTACTGTATATTAAAATTCCACCTTTTTTCCATATTAATGAAACTGCTACTCAAGATATTAATGTATAGGTGCTTACGTTTCTGAACTGTGATTGGCTCTTAATTGTAGGTATTTAGAAAGGTGTGGTAATATTCTGGATGATGAAAGTACACAGAAGAAGCTGGAACCTGTCGCTCTGAGCTGCATCCTCAACACAGCAGCCTGTAAACTCAAACTGCAACAGTGGCAGGAGGCAGTTGAGAGTTGTGATGAGGTATGTGGGCTTATAAAACACACCAGATCACTTCCAACCAGACTATATAAAAAGGCCACATCACTGCACAAATTGGTGGTATCATTCCACAGCAGTGCGCCTGAGAGATGCCTTTAATAAAAATAATAATAATAATAATAATAAGTTAAACTTATATAGCGCCTTTCTCAATGCTCAAGGACGCTTTACAACATTTTACAATACAATACAATACAATACAATACTTTTACAATACAATACAAAAACTATGAAAAATGCTCAGTAAAGAGAAGTGTTTTAAGCAAAGATTTGAAAATAGTGAGGGAAGACGCAGAGCGGAGAGCCGGAGGAAGGGAATTCCAGAGGCGAGGGGCAGCACAGGTGAATGAACGGCCACCCATAGAAGCCCGCTTGAACCTGGGTACAGCCAATAAGTCAGAGTCAGAGGACCTAAGACTGCGACAGGGAGAGTGATACGTTAGTAAGTCAGCTAAATATACCGGGGCCAGGCCATGTAGCGCTTTAAATGTAAGTATAAGTAATTTATATTTAATTCTCAAAGAGATAGGTAACCAGTGCAGCTTAGCCAGTACAGGTGTAATATGGTCATATTTTTGGGAAAATGTAAGGATCCGAGCAGCAGTATTTTGGATACGTTGGAGAGGGCGGAGGGTTTTGGCAGGAAGCCCATATAAAATTGAATTGCAGTAGTCAAGCCGGGAGGTGACTAGAGCATGGACCAGAGTCTCAGCAGAGTCTTGTGAAAGCAAAGGACGAAGGCGAGAGATATTGCGCAAGTGAAAATAGGCAGATTTGGAGACCGATGCTAAGTGGGAGTCAAAGGAAAGGTGAGAATCGAAAAGGACACCAAGATTACGAGCACAATTTGAGGGACAGATGGCAGTGGAACCAATATTAAAAGTCACATCAGAGAGAGTAGAGACAGCAGATTTCGGACCAATAAAAAGAAACTCAGTTTTCAGAGCATTAAGCATTAAGTAATTATTATGAAGCCAGGAATGTAACTTTTGTATGCAACTGGTAAGCGAGGGGGGAGGCACAGGGTCAGAGGGTTTGAAGCTAATATATAGTTGAGTATCGTCAGCATAGCAATGAAAGCTCAGACCAAACTGGCGTACAAGGGGGCCAAGAGGGAGCATGTAGATGGTGAAGAGGAGGGGTCCAAGGACCGATCCTTGAGGAACACCTTGTGGAACCGGAACGGTAGCAGATGAGTGGTGACCAATACGAACAAATTGACACCTGCCGGTGAGATATGACTTAAACCAGGAGAGAGCCGTGTCCATGAGACCAATCTCAGACAGGCGTGCCAAGAGAATGTTATGATTAATTGTGTCGAATGCTGATGAGAGATCAAGTAGGAGGAGGATAGAGACAAGACCGTTGTCAGAGGCAAGAAGAAGATCATTTATAAAAATGGGAAGGCTTAAGCTTTCATTATTGAACATCATTGTTGAACATCATTGTTTTATTGTTCTCAGCTGTCAAACACAGAGGCAGGTAGTAAACAGAGAGAAGTAAAAGGTGACAGAAAAAATCTAATGAAAATAAGAATTAAAAGTGCTGATGTACACAGTGTAGCCAAAATTATATGGACAGCTTAACATAAGGTTGTTGGAAATTCCATAAGCATTAATATGCAATCAGTTACCTCTTTATTCCAGACTTGTTGCAGTGTGTTTGTGCTGTAACAGGCATGGGCCCTCTTCAAGCTAATTTGGGGAAAGTAAAAAAAAAAAAGGTCTATTGTCTGTATATTTAATACATTAATTTTTAATTGGATAGACTTGATTTTATGCACCTGTTTGCAAGGGATGTGGCTTAAACAGCATACTTTTGGCTATACAGTGGTGATGACTATCAAAAAATGTCTCATCCTATATCAGTGATCACAACTAAGCAACTTTGGTGCATTAAGCTTTTTTACTGGGTTTATGGTGGGTGGATGCTTACCCTTAATGTTATACATTTATATTAAATACTGTATTAAATGCTGAGTTTGTTATGTATTACTTAAAACACATTAAAAAATATTTACACCCATGAGCCAAAACATTAGGAATACCTGCGTAACATGCTGCAAAACAGCTCTGACTAGGCAGAACAAGACTGAAGGAGTCCTGGGGTATCTGGTACCTTCTGTCTGTTGCATACAATGGTGCCATGTCTTCTGCAGTTAAATGATGCACATGTGCCCAGCCATCCGCATAATCTTGGTTCAGTGGTGAAGCAAGGTCTACTAGGAAACGCAGCAGCACACAGAAAACACTGGCATGGAGATCAATTTTCTGCAGTTATGGGCACTAAATCCAGCATAAATCTACTTGAAATTTTCTGGAGTTCTCCTTGTGGCACTATGGGTAGAACATTAGTGATGTTACTGTGGTGAACCTGCAGCTATTATTGCTTTCATAAAATATGCTTTCATATTAAATAAAACATGCTTTTAACTTTGAGGCAACAGTCTAAGAAGGCTTTTTTTTATCTGTTCCAGCATGACTGTGCGCCTAGTTCAAAGTGAGGTTAATAATAAAATGTTATTTAAAAGTGTGGGGTAATGGATATTCAGTGATCGCTGTCTGTACATGCACCATCAATCAACCAGCAGAGGTCGTAATTGCATCAGTTATGGGAAATCATCTCCGGCACCCTTCGTGGGAACAAGTCAATTATTGTTTACTTGGGCGCCCAGCCTGCTGGTAGCAGAGCTGTGATCGAAATGACGAGTTCAAGATGCCAGCTCTGGTGTGCTAGCACTTTTTACTGCTGCGCCACCTGAACGCCTGGCCACCTTTACTGTATTTAAGTAAACTAACAAAACTCATTGTTGTTACCTAATACAATTTAAGCAATTGAGGGTTAAGGGCCTTGCTCAGGGGTAGAACAATGGCATGTTAGCAGTGGTGGGGCTCAAACCAGTGACCATCTAATGACTAGTCCACTACCCTTACCACTGAGCTACCACTGCTTATTTCCATTTCTGTTTGAAAGAGAGCAAACTCAGCTGTGAACGTAGGATAATGACGTGATCCGTGTGTGTTGTCTGGTCTTTCTGCAGGCTCTGGAGCTGGATCAGACACATGCTAAAGCTTTGTTCAGAAGAGCTCAAGCCTGGCAAGGCCTCAAGGAGTTCAATAATGCCATGGTACGTACACACACACACACACACACACACACACACACTGAGCTCTATATATCTAAGTTCTTTTAAAAATACATACATAAAGCCATGCTGTTCATAAAATTGTCAGTGCTCAAGTGTTACTGCCTGACTAACACACGCAACGCAGCAAAATTAGAATTGCACTTACTGAAATTTGCTCAGAGACTGTTTTGATACAGTCATTAAAAATTTACATATTGAACAGTTCAGATATTGAACAGCCAGTGGAAATATGCACCATCTGCTTCCAATTTGTGGTTACTTATTGGTGGCCAAATCAGATTCTATGGTTACAATTATTATACCATGGACGTTATATACCAAGCAGCATGCCAACAATGCTGCTTCTACTAGATGTGATGGAAACCTGGCGTGTTTGCTCCAAAAATGTCCAGAACTTACAATGGGCTTTATTACAGACTGGACTAAATAATGAAGAACTTCAGTTATTTTTTTGCTAGTTATAACATTCAGCTCAGTTTCATTTTATGTTTGTATGATTTGTGTAAATCCTATTTATTTAAAGTATCCTCCAGTCCACCCAGGAAGGATGGGGGGTCCATGCTGAGTCCGTTTCCTCTCAAGGTTTCTTCCTGTAATTTTAAGGGAGTTTTTCCTTGCCACTGTCGCCCTCGGCTTGCTCAATAGGGGTTTTTGGTCTGTTGGTCCTGGATTCTGTAAAGTTGCTTTGAGACAATGTCCATTGTAAAAAGCGCTATATAAATAAATTTGACTTGACTTGACGTTCATTGGCAGTCTGCCTTCCTGTCTGTGTAACCGCTAACTAGCTAAGGTAAATCCCCACATGAACAAACAAACATGGAATGCATTTCTACATTCTAATCCATTTACCTTCGACTCCTGCCAATTTATCAAATATTAAATTCAATCTAAAACAGCACAATGCTAAAGTGGGTGTACAGTAAATTTCCCAAAGGTGTATAATTGTGTTGCTATCTGGTAAAGATCATAGCATATGATTGATGTTATTTTCATCTCATAAAACCATTCACTGACCTCTTATGCCTTGTGGATACCTTCTTAACAGCTGTAATAACCTCCACTCTTTTGGGAAGGCTTTTCACAAAACTTCATAAGCATCAGTGAGCTGTGTAGTGAGACTTACCCTGAGAAAATATGCATTATAGAGTAAAATGGCAAAAACACTAACAAAAAAAAGCTTAAGACTTTTTTATGTGCCACACATGACCAAGATAACATGGGTCCTAGGGTCAGGGTTTGATCCTTGCTCCTAGGTGCCATTGGGTAAATGTGTGAGTGCAATGCCCAGTGATAAATTGGTGTCCTGCCAAGGATGTTATTTTAGACTTGCGCCCTGTGTTTCAACTCTAATCAGTATAAAGCAGTGAGTGAAAGAACAGGAAAATATGAATATTTTTTATCTTACCTTCATAATTGTGGATGTAGCTTGAAAAGTAGAATTGGAAGCCCTTTTTTTCTTGGTTGCTGACGTCTGGCATGATGCTTGAATAACGCAACTAACGTTGTTGATCATAGGCCTGGGCACTGGGCTACTCTGTTAAAAACGAACTCCAGAAGTGAAATAACTGGACTTGCCGTTTGGAAGAGAGTGTGCATATAGTCTATTGGAATGTCGATAGCAAACTAGGCCTTTTTGTTCAACATCAAGACCAACACACTCCAAGCTCTTGTGAAAAAGCTTTTCCAGAAGGTATATATGTTTGGGGGAGACTCCATTTTTCTGTTCAAATTGGTGTCTAAAGCAATGTTTGTGCTGCCATAAGAAAAGTGGATTTTTTTACGTGAGAGAACTGAAATTGCTTTGGGATTGTTTTGCTATGGTTGTAAAAAATTACATTTCAGGCTCTTGGTGTCAAGACTCGACCTAAAGACGTTTTTAAACCTAATTTAGCACACCTGATTTGATTTATTAGCTGTCTAGGAAAGGCTTGTTCTGCCAGAGCTTGCAGTTTATAAGAGGGGATACGAATCTCTGTAGGGCTGTGATATAAGAGGACTGGAGTCTGATGTTCTTCTATTTGGCAGAATGTTGATCTTTTTTAATGTTTACATTTCAGAGCGATCTGAAGAAAGCACAGGAGAGCGCACCTGAAGACAAAGGTAAGCTTCAATCTAATCATACCAGACTGTTATTTACAGAGTCAATGGAAACAGATTTTGCTCTGTAGCAGAGTCTCATCCCCACTGTTCCCTCTATATTCTGTTAATTTCTTGCTCAATAGTTTGAGTTCTTCTGTGTGTCATATCAAGTTTTCATCAGCAATGCAGGAATACCCTGGACAGGGCACCAATCAAACCCAAACATAGCTGTGTAGACACCCGGGCAGCTGATATCTCCACTCCTGATTCGAATCTTGACTATGCTATTGGCTGGCTGGGTGTCAAAAAGTGTGCTAGTGTATTAGACAGCTGCATTGAAGTATTCACTCATGGGTAAAGAGCTTCAGATAATGTTTACATCAAACATTAGATTAGAGAAACACGATCTGAGTGAGTGGTGGCATCATTGTTGGCGGTCAGGTTTGCGATTACTAAATGTTGTGCATGAAATCCTAAAGATCAACAGTTCTGCCAGAGTTTACACAAAACATGCAAGGTGCGCTGGTGGCGTAGCAGTGTGTTATTCTCACTGCCGAGACCCAGGTTCAAGTTTGGTTGGGCACCACCAAGACCAATTTTAAATTCTGGTTGGGCTCCATGGAGACCCAGGTTAAAGTCTGGTTGAGCACCACCAAGACCAAGGTTAAAGTCTGGTTGAGCACCACGGAGACCGAGGTTAAAGTCTGGTTGAGCACCACCGAGACCGAGGTTAAAGTCTGGTTGGACACCACTGAGACCCAGGTTAAAGTCAGGTTGGGCACCACTGAGACCCAGGTTAAAGTCAGGTTGGGCACCACTGAGACCCAGGTTAAAGTCAGGTTGGGCACCACTGAGACCCAGGTTCGAGTCTGGTTGGGCACCACTGAGACCCAGGTTAAAGTCAGGTTGGGCACCACCGAGACCCATGTTCGAGTCTGGTTGGACACCACCGACACCCAGGTTAAAGTCTGGTTGCTCGCCACAGAGACCCAGGTTAAAGTCTGGTTGCTCGCCACAGAGACCCAGGTTGAAGTCTGGTTGGGCACCACTGAGACCCAGGTTCGAGTCTGGTTGGGCACCACTGAGACCCAGGTTAAAGTCTGGTTGGGCTCCACTGAGACCCAGGTTAAAGTCTGGTTGGGCACCACCGAGACCCAGGTTCGAGTCTGGTTGGACACCACCGAGACCCAGGTTAAAGTCTGGTTGCTCACCACAGAGACCCAGGTTAAAGTCTGGTTGGGCACCACTGAGACCCAGGTTCGAGTCTGGTTGGGCACCACTGAGACCCAGGTTAAAGTCTGGTTGGGCACCACTGAGACCCAGGTTCGAGTCTGGTTGGGCACCACTGAGACCCAGGTTAAAGTCTGGTTGGGCACCACTGAGACCCAGGTTCGAGTCTGGTTGGTCAACCTCGAGACCCAGGTTAAAGTCTTAGTCCAGTGTGTTCCTCCATATGTCATAAAACAATAACCCTCTGGTTCTTCTATCTTGGAAAGAGTGGAAACTTGATCAAAATCAGCTGATCAAATTGTATTTCATCGAAAAGAAATTTTGATGTTAAGCTTATAGTGAGGTTGCATTTTTAATGTGGACACTATATAATACTCAGCTGTGACATTTAAGCCCTTAACTCCATATTACCATATTAATGAATTTGGCCTTTGTAGTGTAATAATGTTTTAAAAGTCCAGGTAAACTGCAGTCTAAAAAAACACGGTCTCGACTGATTCGGGCCAGAGCAAATGAACCATAAGCGTGAAAATGCCCCAAGATATTTAGATCCCTTTGACCATCCCATTATTGCACAAATTAATGCTGCCTGAAAAATCTCTCGTTACAGCTATTGCAAACGAGATGCTGAAGGTCAAGCAAAAAGTAAAGGAGGAGAAGGAAAAAGAAAAGAAGATTTACTCCAAGATGTTCGCATAGACGCTCAGGAGTAACGTCGTTGTATGCAGACCTACACAAGTGAACCGTCATCTGCTCTAAAGTCACAGCCAGGGATTCTCAAACCTGACAGATAAGAAGTTTAAACAAGAGAAGAGGATCCATCATGGATTACATACAGTACTTGAATTGAATAATGGCTTATTAATGTTGAAGAACAAACATATTGGACATTGGTTGATCCTTGGTTATGTCCAGACTACTGTAATTGTTCAAGCAACAACAATACCGACCTAGCTGTTATTGATTTAATACTGTACAAGCAAAGTTTCCAACATGTCTGTATCAGCGTAATGTAATAAAGTCCAACCAAATCTTAAACGAACCCAGGTTTTATTTGGTAAAATTAATTTACATTATTCTACCAGCACTTTACAGTACAAACCGTAATACGAAAAGATCCTGATGTTAACATTTATGTATATCAGTTTTTGTATATCATGTTTCCCTTGATTACTTTTGATATGAAGGTCCTACTGAGTTACATTCAGTATTCTTTTTCCTCATTAAACTGAGCATACACCATATGGCCGAATACAAGTGGACACCCCTCCTAATGATTTAGCTATTTCTACCACATCCATTGCTAAGAGGTGTATACAAATTATGTAAGGTTAATGATAAATTGAAAGTATTATTATTATATGCATTTAACATTGTAGCAAGCACTGAGCACAAAGCATGCTCTGTAAAGACACTGATCAGCCATAACATTAAAGCCACCTCCTTGTTTCTACATGCACTGTCCATTTTATCAGCTCCACTTACCATATAGAAGCACTTTGTAGTTCTACAATTACTGACTGTGGTCCATCTATTTCTCTGCATGCTTTGTTAGCCCCCTTTCATGCTGTTCTTCAATGGTCAGGACTCTCCCAGGACCACTACAGAGAAGGTATTATTTAGGTGGTGGATCATTCTCATCACTGCAGTGACAATGACATGGTGGTGGTGTGTTAGTGTGTGTTGTGCTGGTATGAGTGGATAAGACACAACAGTGCTGTTGAAGTTTTTAAACACCTCACTGTCACTGCTGGACTGAGAATAGTCCACCAACCAAAAATATCCAGCCAACAGCGCCCCGTGGGCAGCGTCCTGTGACCACTGATGAAGGTCTAGAAGATGACCAACTCAATAAGCAGCAATAGATGAGCGATCGTCTCTGACTTTACATCTACAAGGTGGACCAACTAGGTAGGAGTGTCTAATAGAGTGGACAGTGAGTGGACACGGCATTTTAAAACTCCAGCAGCGCTCATACCAGCACAACACACACTAACACACCACCACCGTGTCATTGTCACTGCATTGCTGAGAATGATCCACCACCTAAATAATACCTGCTCTGTGGTGGTCCTGTGGGGGTCCTGACCATTGAAGAATTGTAAGTGGAGCTGATAAAATGGACAGTGAGTGTAGAAACAAGGTGGTTTTAATCTTATGGTTGATCAGTGTAGTTTGACTAGTTGTGTGCAAAGGAGCTCCAGTTTCATTTTCAAAGCCCTGATCTCAACCAAACTTAACACTTTTGGGATGAATTAAATTTGGATTGTAAGCCAAGCCTTCCAACAACAGTGCCTGACCTCAGTGACTCTGAATGGGCACAAATTACAACAGACAAACTCTAGTCTTGAACAAAGACTTCCCAGAAGAGTGGAAGATATTAAAGCTACAAAAGAAAGGGGACCAAGGAAACAATTTAGGACAGAACCTCTGTGGGCTAGTTCAATTTACCACTGCGGCACTCAAGCTCCCTTAACTAAATACTGTATGTGAATTTATGTAAAAATACCATCACTATTTTAAAGCTTTTATACAAGAAGATGGAAAATATCCAAATTATTTTTGTAAAATTACATCTGCAGTCATACTCCATCCTGACACAAATCAGCTTCACAGAATTTAGGGTGTAATAGTTTTGTTGTTTATGATATAAATTGTATGAATAAATAAAAAAAAAAGCAAGCACTCCAAAAGCAAGGTGCACAGAGCTGGCACATGCGCACTAAAGGTTCTTTCTCCCTACAGACTGCAGTTGCGCTATTAATTGGAATCAAGCTTCAGCTGTTGGAAATTAATTTAAATGACATTTTAACTGACAGCATTAATTGAACGATGACTTTTATGTCGGTTAACTATTGAAACACCTGGTACATAAGTTTAAGATAACCACGAGAATGTCAAATCATTGCTTCAGTGGTTAAAAGCACATCTTCCTTGGACTCTGAAGCAGTGGTGATGCATTCTCTAAAGTGATAAATAACAGTACATCATATGTCTGACACAAAAATGTGGTTTTAATGGATTTTCAAAGCATGATGCCAAATGTGAAAATCAGTGGAAGATTATGGTCTGGGGTCATATGTAATGGTTTTGGCCACTTCGTTCTACTCAAGGGGAAGTGAAAATGCAACAACATACAATGCATTTTTAGCCTAAGCAGAGCTCCTGACCACAGCCCCATCAAACCCATTGTTTTCAAAAAAATTATGAATGCTCTTGAGGTAAATCCCTGCAGTAATTGCCCAAAACCTAGTGGAAGACGTTTCACAAGAGTGGAGGTTAACTACATATTAATACTCATGGTTCAAATATGGTTCCATTAATATTAATACATGGCTGTTCAGGTGGCACATTTATGTGGTGCTTCTATTTGCACTATTTGGGCATAACAAATAAAAGCCGACAATAAGAAACTTCAATTCCGATCAAAGAAGTGGAAATGTTCAATGAGACAGGCACTTGGGTAAAAAGAACTTTAAAAAATTAGAAAGACAGTGAGACCTCAGAATTCCCCCAAAATCCATACAAATGTTTCACTCGAACCATGTCAGTGAATATAACGCTTGTTTGATGTACTTACCACAAACCCCAGGGCCACCAGCGGTTCTCCCTCATTTAGGTGGTACAGGAAGGAGCCACCATACGTGTTGCGGTTTAAAGGCCAACCCACTGTGTGCTCTATCCGGCCCGGGGCCCATTTCTTTTCATCTATAACCCACAACTGGGACAAAGAAAGAAGTGTTAACATCACAACATCATTAAAGGAGCGAAAATGACATTTGTCCTGTGAATGTATGCATTTTTAAATAAAAAAGTCTATGAAATAAAAGTGAGCGATATAGGAAAAAAACATGACAATACTGGAAGACATTTTTATAATGTACAGTATTCAGGTTTTCTAACAAGGTGTAAGAAACTTTAAACACAACACACACAGGTGACATCTCAAACTCGTGAGTTCGAATTTCGGCTCTGCTACCGGCAGGGCGCCTACACAGACAGCTCATTCGCAGGGAGGGTGCCAGAGGGGATTTCTCATAGCTGATGCAGTTATGACCTTTGTTGGCTGATTGATGGCACCTGTCCACAAACGTGGGATAATGGAATCAGGGTGTGACTCTCGGTGTGCAAAGCTGATCCACATATGAACTCTCCTCGTGCAGGTGAAAAGATGCAGTTGGCTACTGCACACATGTCGAAGGGGGTGTGTGTTAGTCACGGTTTTCCTCAGTCAGGAGTGGAGGTCAACATCAGTAGAGGGGAAGCGTAATGCAATTGGGTAATTGGATACAAATAGATTAAGAGGGAATTGGTGGGAAAACTGCAAAAAAGCATATTTAGTTTATTTATGTATTTTGAACACTTAGAACTCATACAGAACATTTAGGGTTAAGAACCTTGCCCAAGCGCTTCACAATGACAGCTTGGCAATGGGGTTTAAACCTTGACCTGATGTAGTCAACAAGCTCACTATTTCACCATAGTGAAATCAATGTATTGCTGTTTGAATGTGCTCACTGCAACTGCTGATGGCCAGCAGTGCCGATAAAAGCCTTGTCAACCTCTAGCATGCACTTTTTTTAATATTAGTGGGCCACTACTGCCCATAAGTCAACATAGTTGATTGGTCAGTTAGTCAGTCCTCCCCCAAAACCTGCAGAGAACGGATCCTACTGTTACAGTAACGTGAAGCAGTGGAAAATAGACACAGCTACTCCACCACAATAAAGGGAGTCCTAGCTTCAAATTGTAACTATATTTGCCGTGCCACACTGTCCAGTAAAATGATTTTATTGTTTTATTTAAAAAATGTCAAATTTAAATGACAAATATAAAAAATGTTGTTACTTTATGTCTTGAAACTTAAGTGTGACCTGGTGAGATGTGTTACCTCTATAAGGCCAATGGCGTAAGTCTGAGGCTCACAGTTTTCCCTGAGGTTGAACTGTTTGTACAGCTGCTTGGCCAGATGCCCATGGCATCCTTCCCCAAAAAGAGTGACCTTAGCGTGGAGCTCCATGCCTCTTTCAAACACGTCCTGCAGGAGACACAAGGAATCAACAATGAGCCTAAGATATCATAATAATTATGTTGCTGACAATTGATTGTTTGTTAGGATTTTAACGTCATGTTTTACACTTTGGTTACATTCATGACAGGAACGCTAGTTACTCATTACACAAGGTTCAGCAGTTCACACGAGGTTATATCAAACACAGTCATGGACAATTCAGTATCTCCAATTCACCTCACTTGCATGTCTTTGGACTGTGGGAGGAAACCGGAGCACCCGGAGTAACCCACACGAACACGGGGAGAACATGCAAACTCCACACAGAAAGGACCCAGACCCCACCTGGGGATCGAACCCGGGACCTTCTTGCTGTGAGGCAACAGTGCTACCCACTTAGCCACCGTGCCGCCCTGTTGCTGACAAAGCTACCTCAGTTCATTTATTATTATAATATGGCAACATGCTGTCCTACTTTTTAATGATTTTTTACTGCGTTGGCTAATATGAGAATCACTTTCAGCCTGCAGGAAAGCCTGTGTAAATCTGGCTAAAGTAGGACGCTCGAGTGGCGCGTTTGAATCTGAATCTCAGCAGAGCCACCGACTTAGCCGGTCGTCGTTGGTCATGTTTGAGGTGAAGGTCAGAAAGTTTCCCTTCTTGCTGCCACTGCATAATGTGATCTCCAGGACTGGTCTGGCTCTCCTTGATCAGATGGGGGGCTGTGCAAGTGGCAGCAATTCACAATCAGGAATAAGAAATGACTAATTTGGGAAATAAAGGGGAAAATCCGGCAACAAAGTGATGTCAAAAGTATTTTGGAATGTACTGTGCAGAAGAGCTGGAAAAGTTGGGGGTCAGAAAAGTGACAAACCTTTGGAGAGCCGTCTTTAGCGATGCCCACATCATTGGTTGCTATTCCTTTTACGCTTCCATCCTCATGAAACAAAACCTGTAAAAGTAGGAGCACAGACAGGTAGAGGGTTTTAACAAATGTCGCTGTGTGTAATTATATGTGCATAATACTCATCATAACAATATAACTAAAAAGCCAGCTTAATCTTTATACACCTTTAAGTAAACCAGAATAAAATCTGTAGATCTCTAGACAAAAAGGTACAGTAGCACAATTAATAACATTTTATGCATTTTCCCCAAATTAGCCCAGCCAATCTGCTGCATCCAAGAAGGGTGTATATTCGCCTGCCACATACTCCCTCCGATGTGTGTGCACTTGGAGAGCCACGCCACGATCTCTGCACTCCTCCACTATCTGTACAGGCACACTGGGCAACCAAGCTCCTTACACAATGTTGATAACCCAATCCCTTAGTCCGGTCTTTCCCACCCAGCAGACTGGAAGCTAATTTTGTCTGCTGCAGGCATTAGCCAATTGTGCCTGCTAGAGAGAGCCCAGACGACCGGAAGCAGACATGAGATTCAAACCTAGAAGCTCAGAGTCTCAGCGCTGGTGTGCTAGCGGATTATCCCTGTTCATAATTATAATTTTTTAAACCTACTTTTCCACTGATTTTGACTCAAAGTTCAAGCTGCAAATTGAGCGGAGTTTTGGAATTTACCGTATAAAATACAAAAATGTTAATTTATATTTTGATCCCACCTCATCAATTTAGTGTAGTCAATGTGTCTTCCACTGCTGGGGATCCCTGATTGCAGTCGAGGTGGGTATATTGCTGCTCACACCTCCTCCGACCCGCAAGCAGCCCTTAGCGAAACCCTTTTTAACCTATGCACTCTGCACAGGCGCCTCTCTATCTGCCAGTCAGGGTCCTAACACAGCGTTTGAAGACCCTACCCACATAGTCCGGTCATCCTGCCCTAGAAGAACCGTGTCTGCTGCAGGCACTGCCAATTATTTCTGCTAGATGAAGCCCAGCCAACCGGTCATAAGTTTACATTTTAAATTCTTTCCACCTATAACCATGCAAAACACAGACATTGTGAACTTTCAGTCATATCTCTTCTAAGATTTTCAGGACCTTTCGTGGTGGTTTGTTGTTTAAAATGTGTTTCATGGTTGGGGCTGTGTTTGACCTTTAGGTGCTGCAGGATTAAAATTTAATGTTTTGTAGAAAAGTAAGTCAGTCAGCCTGGTCAGGCTTTATCATTACTACTAAAAAAAAAATTCTCTACACAGAAAACATCTGGCATTTTGACCACCAAAACCTGCCTGTTCAGCTTCATTTTTGTATACTAGGCCCAGATATTAGTCACTCTTAGTAAATTAAAATGATTATTTTTATGTTTTGTATTTTACTTACAGTACTGACAGTTTGGTAGCTATGAATAAGTGTACAAGCCCCTATTGCGTGTGCTATGATTGCAAGGCACTTAGAGACCATTCAACAGATTGTGCATGATTGTGGGTTGTGATTTTCTGACCTCAGATGCAGCGTAGCCTGGGTATAGTTCAACCCCGAGTTCTTCAGCCTGCTCACCCAGCCAGCGTACAAAGTTACCCAGACATACAATGTAGTTCCCGTGATTGTTCATGGGCAGACCTGGGAACAAAAAAAGAAAACATGACTACAGGAGTCTAAAGACAAAATTGCCATTACATGTGGTTGTCATTCTGGTGTGTTATACAAGTCATATTACTGTACCTGGCAGTATTGGAACAGGGATCCTGTATTTTTCAGTAAGAATGGCAAATCTGTCTTCTGTAACTGGTGTGTTTAGAGGCGCCTGAAAAATAATACCAGGTTAGAGATTTGTATGTAGAGGATGAGAAAGGTCTGAGAATTCTTAATCCTAATTAACAAAGCAAACAGCTACAGCATTTAGTTCTGAATGCCAGAATGACTGTTCTAACAATTTTAGAGACATTTGGTTTCCATTCACTCTTCAAGGATTCTTATATGAATTTTTAATCAGTGTTATTAACTTAATAACTTTTTGTAAAACCCATATTAAGTCCTGCTATTTCTTTCTCACAAGCTGTTTAATGCCCAGTTCACACTACACGACTTGATCTCTTGTAATCGGGAGTCTTTTAAGTCGTGGTTTTCACACTACACGACTAATCGGCGATAGGGGGTCACACACTACACGATCTATCACCAGGAGGAATCTCAGACTAGTCTATCTAGGTTGCAGAGAAAAATATTAATAAGGAAATAAAAATTTTTTACCAGGCACTAAAACACAAAATGAACTTGTACACAAACGCCCCCATGTGGAGGCTTTATGTTACATCTTGTAAACCATAGTGGGACCAGATCATTCTCATTAATTAAGTATATTTCGTTTTGTGCTTCGTTTTGATGCATTGTTTGTGTTGCCTGGGTTGCAGTAAAAACCATGGACAAAATGTGGGTCACTTAAAAAAATGTAAAAAAAAAAATAAAACAAACCCTGGTTTAGAGGGTCAGTGCAAGAAAAAAAATTACCTAAGGCACCAGTTAACGGGCAATTCAGATTAGCCAGTTCACAATTTATATGTTGTCTCTGAGTCTTAGTTTCAGTGTTTTCTGTGCTGTTTGTGTGTGCCTGTACAGCATCTGTGTTGCCTGTGTGTGGAATCTGAGATATGGTGTGTCTCTATAGTGAGGCTTTGTGTCTGTGTCATGTCTGTGACCTGTACAGCGTCTGTGTTGCCTGTGTGTGGAATCTGTGATATAGTCTGTCTCTGTAGTGAGGCTTTGTGTCTGTGTGACATCTGTGTTGCCTGTGTGTGGAATCTGAGATATGGTGTGTCTCTATAGTGAGGCTTTGTGTCTGTGTCATGTCTGTGACCTGTACAGCATCTGTGTTGCCTGTGTGTGGAAGCTGTGATGTAGTGTGTCTCTATAGTGAGGCTTTGTGTCTGTGTGATGTCTGTGACCTGTACAGCGTCTGTGTGTGAAATCTGTGATATAGTCTGTCTCTACAGTGAGGCTTTGTGTCTGTGTCATGTCTGTGACCTGTACAGCATCTGTGTTGCCTGTGTGTGGAATCTGTGATATAGTCTGTCTCTATAGTGAGGCTTTGTGTCTGTGTGACATCTGTGTTGCCTGTGTGTGGAAGCTGTGATGTAGTGTGTCTCTATAGTGAGGCTTTGTGTCTGTGTGACATCTGTGTTGCCTGTGTGTGGAATCTGAGATATGGTGTGTCTCTATAGTGAGGCTTTGTGTCTGTGTCATGTCTGTGACCTGTACAGCATCTGTGTTGTCTGTGTGTGGAAGCTGTGATGTAGTGTGTCTCTATAGTGAGGCTTTGTGTCTGTGTGATGTCTGTGACCTGTACAGCGTCCATGTGTAATATGTGATATAGTGTGTCTCTATAGTGAGGCTGTGTCATGTATGTGACCTGTACAGCGTCTGTGTCTGCAGCTTCATGTCTGTGTGATATTTGTGGCATGTGCGGCCACTTTACTGTCTGTGTGTGTGTGGAATCTGTGGTGTGACGTGTCTCTGTGTTTTTGTGTCTGTGACCTGTACAGTGACGGTGTGTGGAATCTGTGATAGTGTGTCTTTACAGTGAGGCTTTGTGTCTGTGTCATGTATGTGACCTGTACAGTCTGCAGCTTCATGTCTGTGGCATGCGCGGCCACTTTACTGTCTGTGTCTGTGTGATGTTTGTGGCACGTGTGGTCTCTATGGTGTGACATGTCTCTTTGTGCCTGTTTGTGTGATGTCCATGATGTGTGTGTGTGTGGCATCTGTGGTGTGGTGTGTATCTGCGTCACTGTGCCTGTGTGTGTGATATCCATGATGTGTGTGTGCATGTGCAAGTACCCCTCTCTCCTTCCAGTCTGGGAACAGCTCAAAGAGAGAAGAGGGTTCCAGACAGGCCCCGGAAAGTGTGTGAGCTCCGATCTGAGATGCCTTCTCCACAACACATACTCTCAGGTCCTTCTCATGCGGACTGGCCAGCTGCTTTAGTCGGATGGCTGCTGAGAGGCCAGCAGGGCCACCACCCACGATTACAACGTCTGCAAATCGCTCCATGTCCACACCTAGAAAACGAACCAGAAACTATCTTCCTTAACATATTTAAACACATGGTTTTTCGACCTGGCCACCAAATATGATGCAATTATACTGTACATGCTTGTTAAAATTCCAATTTTATGACAATGACATATTATGGATATTAACAGTTTGATAAAGTTGACAGGTGACAGAGTGATGTAGCTGGCACACTGGCTGTCACACTGCAACATGGAGTACAGGTCACTGTCTGTGAGAAGTTTTGCATGTCCACTAGCTAGGAACTCTGGTTGCCCTCCACCTCCCAAAAACAAGCAATAAATAAATAAAAGAGTAATATGACTTGGTAGCCGACTGTACCTCATGACAGATCTGTCATACATTAAAAGCTGTTGAGACACGTTGCCCACAGTCAGGTGAGCTTTACATCCCTATTGGTTTAGAGCACTGTTTTTCAAACCCTGGGTCGCGATCCAAAAAATCGATTGAAGAGAAAATATTAATAATTAAAAAGACAAATTTTAACAGGCTTGTACATGTATGCCCCCATGTGAAGGCTTTACGTTACATCTTGTAAACCACAGTGGGACCAGATCATGTTTATTAATTAAGTATTTTTTGTTTTGTGTTTTGTTTTGATGCATTGTTTTTGTTGCCTGGGTTGCAGTAAAAATCATGGACAAAATGTGGGTCGCTTGAAAAAGTTTGAATAGGCGCCCAGGTGGCCCAGCGGGAACTCCCGAGTTCGAAACTCAGCACTACTACTGGTCGGCTGGGCATCCTAGCAGGCATAATTGACAATACCTGTAGCGACCAATTGGCCATTAAAGTCTGCAGGGTGGGGTAAGCCCGGACCAAAAAGTGGGTGGGGTCTTTGATGCTGTGCAAGGACCCTGGTTAGTAGCCCAAGGCACCTGTACAGGAAAAAGAGGAGCCCGGAGATCAGGGCAAGGCTCTGACGTGAATTCTGGCCGCACTGATTCACCGAAAAGTACATCTTATATTTACGTTTTTGGTATTTTAGCAGACGCCTTTATCCAATGTGACTTACATTACAGTTACAGTGTACAGTCTGAGCAATTGAGGGTTAAGGGCCTTGCTCAAGGGCCCAACAGCAGCAACCTGGCAATGGTGGGGCTTGAACCAGCGACCTTCCGATTACTAGCCCGGTACCTTAACCGCTAGGCTACAGCTTGCCTGAAGTATGGGCGAATAAAAAGGAATTGTGGACTGTGCACGCGTCTGAGGGAGCATGACGCAGGCACCCTCCTCAGGTACGAGCGGAGTCTCCAGCAGTGGAAGACTACACTAAATTAGGAAAAAATGCATAAATATAATATAAAAAAAATCAAGGCATCAATTAAGGGGCAATTCAGATGAGCCAATTAGCCAAAAGGAACAATTCTGACAAACATACACAAAATGTCCATATTGTGACCAATATTACACCAATATGACTCCATACTGTGACCAATATGACACAAAAGTAAGTGTCAAACCCAAGTACCTAAAATCCATTTTGCTGTGCAGCACTCACTCTAACAGCTCTGCCTCCCTATGTCTGGAACTGACATAAAGTTCACCAAAACAATCCAGTTAGCAATTACTGACCTTCCCATCGTGAATCCTTGTCTCTAGGGTAGATGGTATAATGGGATGTAATCCGTGGCACTGAAGTAGACGAGCTTTGTCTTGTGTAGAGCCGAGAAGCCACTCGCTCTGTCTGAACTGCTTTCAGTGCACGTATACATTGTCGTGCTGCAAAGAAAAGAACATTTTAAACCAGCAGCCTATCTAACAAAGCAGAAGTAAGTTTTAAACTAGTAATCTCTGTCTTACAATGCTTCCTCAGGATGGTGTCGCCAAAAGGTTACTTTAAGCAGTGTCGAATCAGGACTCTGGTCCCATGAGGCAGCGCTTGCCAGAATTTTTATTGGAATAAATAATGACAGCACTTTCTAAAGGTAGATGCTGTCCTTATTCCACCTTAGTTCCTTACGCCGAACATATTTTCTATTTCTGATTTTTTTTTTGTTACAAGTGGCTGTTAAGTTTAATGCATTTAAGTTAGAACACTAAACTTATGATGATAATGTTTTAAAATGTTAATATAAATGACACTTGAACCTAGGGATGCATCAATACCATTTTTTCCCAACCGAGTACAAGTACAAGTACATGTATTTTGTACTTGCCGATACCGATACCAATACCTATTTAGAATACCGTTTTTTTTTTAAACAACAGTAGGTGACTTGTATATGTCATTTCCAAGACGAATTGACGCTGTATTGGCCGCAAAAGGAGGCCCTACACCATACTAATAAATTATTGTGGTCTAAAACCAGGTGTTTCAGTTATTTTGTCCAACCCCTGTATTAAATGATGCATTTTTATGATGTGTTTTACTTTGTGTTTTGTAATGTAAAGCACGATCTACAGTATGTCTGTGTAAACTACATATTGAATGTTGCATCTTCATGTATTACAGTATATCGCTAAGAATGCCCCAGCGACACGGAACAGAGACATCGGGAAACTTTTCGGGAAGCCGAATGTCCTCAAGGTCCCACCATTCCTCTACCGCCACCCACGCTTCCAGTCACCGGTACTGAATCTTAGACTGTAGTAATCTATATGTATATTTACCTGTACATTTATCTGTACTTTTAAGACATTATCCATTTAAACATATAGTAAAACCAGCAAGAATTGACACTTTATGACTGTCTATTATTTCATCTATCAGTAGTTTGTATAGCACTAATCAGTAAAAAAAAATAAAGATGTTAAGTGTACATCATGGCTCAGTGGGTAGCACTGTTACCTCACAGCAAGAAGGTGAAGCGGTCCGGGTCCTTTGTGTGTGGAGTTTGCATGTTCTTCCTGTGTCCACGTGGGTTCTGTCCAGGTTCTTCGTTTTTTTTCCCACAGTCCAAAGACATGCAGTCAGGTTACCTGAAGCTACAAAATTGCCCTAGGTGTGAATGTGTGTGTGTGTTTGCCCTGTTATGGACTGGTGACCTGTCCACTGTGTTTCCCCCTTTTTGCCCAGACAGTGAATGAATGAATAAGTGTAGGTGCTGCACGGTCTGCTCCATTGTAAGGATGGCCAGCATGGCGCTGTTACCCCAATTCACATATTCTTTTTAATACCCTTAAATTTCATCACCTGCCCTTACGATTTTAAATGGTTGTTTCAGTACTTTTATTGTATTATCATACTGTGTAATTGTCACCTTATTCTTATCATTTACAAAGCTTCACTCAACAACACACAGAACTGTTGCTTCTACATCTTGAATCCAGCAGGCAGGAGGAGAGGACGTGGAGTATGGAGAGGTCAGACAGTATGAACTCGGACTGCCACTCAGGGGCGCTCTCCTCTTCAGTAGGTACCAGTAAATGCAGCAGTCCAGCGTGTATGGCTCGGCATGCAGCACACTGTGGCTATTCCGAGCCCTCACGGCGCCCCCTGCAGTACGGAGACTCCTACGACTCACTGCAGGACTCGCCTCACAGTGACAGGTGAAGAGAGCAGAGAATATGTACTACATGCTCACATTCATGCTCTTGTTCAAGCTTTAAATGTTAGTTTTCATGCTCACTGCTCTTACAGACACTGAGTAGTTTCAATTAATGTAAAATACTGTAAAATTATGTGACTTTCTCATCTTATTAACATACAAGTCTGAGGAACTACCACTAATAGAAATAGCTAACAGTCTAAGAACACTAAAAAGCTAAAGCTATGTTAGAATAATTATGTGTTATTTATTGTTTGTTTATGAAAGGTAGGTGATTGGTTAGTTTTAAAACTAAACTTAATTAAAAACCAGACACAATAAAATCATGCCATGAGATTATACAGTATATATATATATATATATATATATATATATATATATATATATATATACAGTGTATCACAAAAGTGAGTACACCCCTCACATTTCTGCAGATATTTAAGTATATCTTTTCATGGGACAACACTGACAAAATGACACTTTGACACAAGGAAAAGTAGTCTGTGTGCAGCTTATATATCAGTGTAAATTTATTCTTCCCTCAAAATAACTCAATATACAGCCATTAATGTCTAAACCACCGGCAACAAAAGTGAGTACACCCCTTAGTGAAAGTTCCTGAAGTGTCAATATTTTGTGTGGCCACCATTATTTCCCAGAACTGCCTTAACTCTCTTGGGCATGGAGTTTACCAGAGCTTCACAGGTTGCCACTGGAATGCTTTTCCACTCCTCCATGACGACATCACGGAGCTGGCGGATATTCGAGACTTTGCACTCCTCCACCTTCCGCTTGAGGATGCCCCAAATATGTTCTATTGGGTTTAGGTCTGAAGACATGCTTGGCCAGTCCATCACCTTTACCCTCAGCCTCTTCAATAAAGCAGTGGTCGTCTTAGAGGTGTGTTTGGGGTCATTATCATGCTGGAACACTGCCCTGCGACCCAGTTTCCGGAGGGAGGGGATCATGCTCTGCTTCAGTATTTCACAGTACATATTGGAGTTCATGTGTCCCTCAATGAAATGTAACTCCCCAACACCTGCTGCACCCATGCAGCCCCAGACCATGGCATTCCCACCACCATGCTTGACTGTAGGCATGACACACTTATCTTTGTACTCCTCACCTGATTGCCGCCACACATGCTTGAGACCATCTGAACCAAACAAATTAATCTTGGTCTCATCAGACCATAGGACATGGTTCCAGTAATCCATGTCCTTTGTTGACATGTCTTCAGCAAACTGTTTGCGGGCTTTCTTGTGTAGAGACTTCAGAAGAAGCTTCCTTCTGGGGTGACAGCCATGCAGACCAATTTGATGTAGTGTGCGGCGTATGGTCTGAGCACTGACAGGCTGACCCCCCACCTTTTCAATCTCTGCAGCAATGCTGACAGCACTCCTGCGCCTATCTTTCAAAGACAGCAGTTGGATGTGACGCTGAGCACGTGCACTCAGCTTCTTTGCATGACCAATGCGAGGTCTGTTCTGAGTGGACCCTGCTCTTTAAAAACGCTGGATGATCTTGGCCACTGTGCTGCAGCTCAGTTTCAGGGTGTTGGCAATCTTATTGTAGCCTTGGCCATCTTCATGTAGCGCAACAATTCGTCTTTTAAGATCCTCAGGGAGTTCTTTGCCATGAGGTGCCATGTTGGAACTTTCAGTGACCAGTATGAGAGAGTGTGAGAGCTGTACTACTAAATTGAACACACCTGCTCCCTATGCACACCTGAGACCTAGTAACACTAACGAGTCACATGACATTTTGGAGGGAAAATGACAAGCAGTGCTCAATTTGGACATTTAGCGGTGTAGTCTCTTAGGGGTGTACTCACTTTTGTTGCCGGTGGTTTAGACATTAATGGCTGTATATTGAGTTATTTTGAGGGAAGAATAAATTTACACTGTTATATAAGCTGCACACAGACTACTTTTCATTGTGTCAAAGTGTCATTTTGTCAGTGTTGTCCCATGAAAAGATATACTTAAATATCTGCAGAAATGTGAGGGGTGTACTCACTTTTGTGATACACTGTATATATATAGGCAACAAAAGACATACCATGGTAAAATTATGCAAATGTAAAATTTTAAAATTCCATTAAAACAAGTGGAATTGTTACAGACCAATTTGAAAGGTCTAAAATAAGCAAATCAAATTATTATCAAAGCACTCCACTTTTTTCTTTAAGAGCATTAACTCTTTTATTAATGGAATACATTTCAGACATCTTTACTGTAGTAATCTGGGGTGATGGGATAGCAAACTTATTAAAAAGTCAAATCAATAACAATAAATAAACAATAAATAAATAAATCAATAAATAACACTAGTACTTATCTTGTGATTTTGAGACTATTTTACCCAAGGAATTTAGAATAATAGGATTGCAAACCAACGTAAAGTAAAATGCAAATCAAATTATTATCAAATCACCCCATCAGACTCTTAAAGAATACTCCTACTTCTACTTACTGACTTTATGAGTCTCAGACATTTATACTGTACATTTCACTTTACGTTGGTTTGCAATCCTATTATTCTAAATTCCTAAGGTAAAATAAATCACAAGCTAAGTACTCGTGTTATTTATGATTGTGGGGTGGCATTTGATAAGATTTTGATTTAACTTTTTAATAAGTTTGCTATCCCATCACCCCAGCTGTAAAAAGATGCTTTATTCTCTTCAATGCTTCGCAACTGTATTACCGTAAAACGGGGTGTGGGCGCACAGTAAAACTTGTAGCGCAGACAATCCGTGCGTACGGATTACTAAACCGAGGGTACGGATTACTAAACCGAGGGTACGGATTACGCTCTTCATATATATTTTTTTCCTTAGTGACCCCTAAGGGGCTCCGTAACCGTGTGTATTAAAAGTATGATTTAAAATATGCATTCAGCAACATTGGTGGTGTAGAAATTTCTAGAATATCACAAAACTCCCAATTCCTTACTAGTAATTATAACTGACTACAGCTGTTGACTTATTTTTGCCAAAGTGAACCAGCTAAATAGGAAAAGTTCAAAAAGCTTAGGAATATTACTTAAAGCTGTCTTTAAGCAATTAGGACCAAAGTTCATCTGTACAAATTATCTGTCTGTAAGTAAAAAGTACATAAAACTTTGGTATTTCAAGTTCAAGTTCAAGTTCAAAGCTTTATTGTCATATGTACAGTAGGAAACGTGTTTCCCTGTACAATGAAATTCTTATTTTGCTGTCCACACATGATGTAACAAGGTACAAATAGATAATAATAAAATAAAGTCAAATTAAGAAATAAAAGTTAGATATAGTAAAAAAAACACGCTGAGTATAAATTATGTACATTGTGCAAGAAGAGAGCAGATATATTGCAATCGGTTATGAATAAAGGTATGTACAGTGTGCAAAAAAAGAGCAGATATATTGCAATCAGACAGTATAGTTACATGTGCAAAATGTAAAGACAGTAGTGTAAACATACATGTGCAGCTGTATGTAGACCTGTAAACAGTCATCAGTCATACAGTGTATCACAAAAGTGAGTACACCCCTCACATTTCTGCAGATATTTAAGTATATCTTTTCATGGGACAACACTGACAAAATGACACTTTGACACAATGAAAAGTAGTCTGTGTGCAGCTTATATAACAGTGTAAATTTATTCTTCCCTCAAAATAACTCAATATACAGCCATTAATGTCTAAACCACCGGCAACAAAAGTGAGTACACCCCTTAGTGAAAGTTCCTGAAGTGTCAATATTTTGTGTGGCCACCATTATTTCCCAGAACTTCCTTAACTCTCCTGGGCATGGAGTTTACCAGAGCTTCACAGGTTGCCACTGGAATGCTTTTCCACTCCTCCATGACGACATCACGGAGCTGGCGGATATTCGAGACTTTGCGCTCCTCCACCTTCCGCTTGAGGATGCCCCAAAGATGTTCTATTGGGTTTAGGTCTGGAGACATGCTTGGCCAGTCCATCACCTTTACCCTCAGCCTCTTCAATAAAGCAGTGGTCGTGTTAGAGGTGTGTTTGGGGTCATTATCATGCTGGAACACTGCCCTGCGACCCAGTTTCCAGAGGGAGGGGATCATGCTCTGCTTCAGTATTTCACAGTGCATATTGGAGTTCATGTGTCCCTCAATGAAATGTAACTCCCCAACACCTGCTGCACTCATGCAGCCCCAGACCATGGCATTCCCACCACCATGCTTGACTGTAGGCATGACACACTTATCTTTGTACTCCTCACCTGATTGCCGCCACACATGCTTGAGACCATCTGAACCAAACCAATTAATCTTGGTCTCATCAGACCATAGGACATGGTTCCAGTAATCCATGTCCTTTGTTGACATGTCTTCAGCAAACTGTTTGCGGGCTTTCTTGTGTAGAGACTTCAGAAGAGGCTTCCTTCTGGGGTGACAGCCATGCAGACCAATTTGATGTAGTGTGCGGCGTATGGTCTGAGCACTGACAGGCTGACCCCCTACCTTTTCAATCTCTGCAGCAATGCTGACAGCACTCCTGCGCCTATCTTTCAAAGACAGCAGTTGGATGTGACGCTGAGCACGTGCACTCAGCTTCTTTGGACGACCAATGCGAGGTCTGTTCTGAGTGGACCCTGCTCTTTTAAAATGCTGGATGATCTTGGCCACTGTGCTGCAGCTCAGTTTCAGGGTGTTGGCAATCTTCTTGTAGCCTTGGCCATCTTCATGTAGCGCAACAATTCGTCTTTTAAGATCCTTAGAGAGTTCTTTGCCATGAGGTGCCATGTTGGAACTTTCAGTGACCAGTATGAGAGAGTGTGAGAGCTGTACTACTAAATTGAACACACCTTCTCCCTATGCACACCTGAGACCTAGTAACACTAACAAATCACATGAAATTTTGGAGGGAAAATGACAAGCAGTGCTCAATTTGGACATTTAGGGGTGTAGTCTCTTAGGGGTGTACTCACTTTTGTTGCCGGTGGTTTAGACATTAATGGCTGTATATTGAGTTATTTTGAGGGAAGAATAAATTTACACTGTTATATAAGCTGCACACAGAGTACTTTTCATTGTGTCAAAGTGTCATTTTGTCAGTGTTGTCCCATGAAAAGATATACTTAAATATCTGCAGAAATGTGAGGGGTGTACTCACTTTTGTGATACACTGTATGTGGTATAGTGCAAGTATTGTGTGCAAGTGTGATAGTGTCTATGAATAATCAGCTCAGCTGTTTAAGAGTCTGATAGCTGTGGGAAAGAAAGAGATCTTTAGTCTTGTTGTCCTGCATTTCACACTTCTGTATCTCCGGCCTGAGGGTAGAAGTGTGAATAGTCCATGTTGGGGGTGGGTGGGGTCTTTGATGATGGACGCAGCTCTCCTGTGGACTCTGTGATGGTAGATGCTCTGGAGAGAGGGTTGTGCCGTCCTGGTGATTTTCGTAGCAGTCTTTATCACTCTCTCCAGGCGTTTGCGATCCTTCACAGTAGAACTGCCGTACCACACGGTGATGCAATTGGTCAGGATGGACTCAATGATGCAGCGGTAGAAGTTGCTGAGTATTTTGGGTGACATGCCAAATTTCCTTAGCCTCCTCAAGAAATACAGCCGCTGCTGAGCCCTCTTTAACACCTGTGTGGTGTTTAGTGTCCAAGTGAGGTCATCACTGATGTGGACCCCTAGGTATTTAAGACTGTTCACCCTCTCCACCTCAAGGTCCCGGATAAACAGTGGCTGATGAGGTCTCCTCTCCCTCCTCATGTCCACTATCATCTCCTTGGTCTTGTCTATGTTGAGTGTAAGGTTATTGTCCACACACCAGGTAACCAGACTGTTCACCTCACTCCTGTAGGCTGCCTCCTCTCCTCCAGTGATACGACCTATCACAGCAGTGTCGTCAGCAAACTTCAGGATGATGTTGTCGGGGTGGGAGGCGACACAGTCGTGGGTAAACAGGGTGTAGAGGATAGGGCTGAGGACACAGCCCTGCGGGGTACCAATATTGGTGATTATGCTGGCTGATGTCCTGTTCCCAATCCTAACAGACTGAGGCCTGCCAGTCAGGAAGTTTAAAAGCCAGTCACAGATGGTGGGGTGTAGTCCAAGAGATGACAGTTTATGTGTAAGTTTGTGAGGTATAACCGTGTTAAAGGCGGAGCTGTAGTCAATAAAGAGTATCCTGACGTAGGAGTCTTTATATTCCAGGTGTGAGAGAGAGACATGAAGGGCTGCGGCGATGGCATCCGAGGTAGACCTGTTGGCCCTGTATGCATATTGTAGGGGGTCTGTAGTGCCTGGTATATTGCTCTGAATGTGGGCCAGTACCACTCTCTCGAAGCACTTCATAATGATTGGAGTGAGTGCTACTGGCCTGTAGTCATTCAGACAGGATGGGGGATTCTTCTTGGGGAGAGGGACGATGGTGGTGGTCTTGTAACAGGTGGGAACTGTGCATTGTCTGAGGGAAAGGTTGAAGATAGAAGTAAAAACATTAGCCAGCTCGTTAGCACATGCTCTGAGGGCCCGCCCAGGAATGTTGTCAGGTCCTGCAGCTTTGCGGGGGTTGATCCTCTTCAGGGCTTTGTGTACCTGGGCTGGTGAGACAACTGGTGGAGGGGAGGAGGGTTGCGTAATGGAGGTGTGTGTATTCTCTGTGGGGCTAGTGGGGATCGACGTCTCAAAGCGGGTGTAGAATGCATTGAGGTCGTCTGGAAGGCTGTTTGAGGCGCTTATGGTGTTGTTGGGCCTGGACCTATAATCTGTAATCTGTTCCAGACATTGCCACATATGCCTGGGGTCAGTAGTGGAGTAAAATCCCTCTGTTTTCTCTCTATATTGTCTCTTGGCTGATCTTATGGCCTTCTTCAGTCTGTACTGTGCTACTTTGAGCTCAGTCTCATCACCAGATCTAAATGCAATAGAGCATGCTCGTAGCATTTGCAGTACCTCACCATTTATCCAGGGCTTCTGGTTAGGGAATTTCCTGACTTTTATGGTGGGCACAATGATCTCAATGCAAGTGCCAAGTATTTTTGCCAAATGTGTCACTTTAGGATAGAAATAAATGTTTTCAATTGGTCAGATAAAAACAGCACATAAGTTTTGAGACTATGTGGAAGAGTTCAGCTCTAAAATAAGCATTATTTTTGCTGATAAACTTTTGTATAGAAAAGTTAAATACAAACGGCAACATTATAAGAGATTTGTTTGTTTATTAGGATTTTAACGTCATGTTTTACACTCATTATAAGACAACGTTAATATGAAACACTGTGGATAGTTAAGATTAACCAAAGCTATATGAAATCCTGTTAATACTGAAAATCAAAGTTGTATAAAGAAAGAGTCAGTGAACATGCTTTTATTTTTACATGTAAGAGTGAAAAGAGTGCAGCTTAATAATGCAATAGATGTGAAGAAACAGCACTGCTACAAACCTCAAATTCAGTGATGTTGGGACGGTATACATTCATTAATTGTCTGTTTTACCCCTGCTTTATGGTATTCGGGGTCGCGGTGGGTACAATTCATCAGGCGAAAGGTAGGAACCACCCTGGACAGGTCACCAGTCCATCACAGGACAAACACTCGCACACACACACCCAGGGCAATTTAGTATCTTCAACTGGCCTGACTTCATGTTTTTGGACTGTGGAAGGAATGTGATCTTATTTAATACAGAACAGAAATGAACTAAACAAAAAATTGCCCCCCCTTAACTTCATATTTGGTAGCACATTATTTGGAACCAATAACTGAAACAAGTCTTTTCCTGTATCCATGAATGTATTTCTTACACCTTCCTCTACGGGAATTCTTTTGCCAACTGCTTCAGGTCTCTTAGTTTTGAAGAGTGCCTTCTACCAACTGCTGTTCTAAGATGTCTCCTCGGGTGTTCGGTGGGATTTAGATATGAACTAATTTCTGGCCTCTTCAAAACTCCTCAGCACTTTGACTTCATACATTAAAATGCTTTTGAAGTATGCTTCGGTCATTGTCTTGTTGGAAGACCACTGACTTCTGATGGAGACCCAGATTTCTGACAGTGGGCTTTACATTGTGCTTCAATATGATAAGTCTTCAAATTCCATCATGCCATGCACACAGTTAAGGCATCCTGTGTCAAAAGTAGCAAAGCAACCCCCAAAACATCCATAAACCTCCACCATATTTTACAGCAGAACTGTGTTCTATTTTTTGTAGGATTTACTTAATGTTTTTGTAAGTGGTATAATTATGTGCTTTACCAAAATACTCCAGTCCAGCTTTCTTTTAGCATTAGTGACCTTCTGGTTCTTTTACCATAGTGCCCTATTTCATTTAGATCAGGGGTGTCAAACTCGCGAGAGCTTAAACGACTGTACGATTGTTGTGATGGTTCAAGTAGGTACAGAGACGCGCTTATAATTTAATGGGAGTCCTGCGCCTTTAAACGGCAACCGGTGACATCGTAGTCATGGCAACTAACTTTGACCTTCGCTGAGAAGCCATGTGACTTTTACGGCAAAAGAATGCGGGTAGTAATGTAAACAATAATAATAAATATAAATAATTATCTTGCAATATAATACCAAAGCATCGTCTGTAAGTAGTGGCGTTTACATTCTCAGTTGTTTGTAAATGTTTAGTGAGTATATCACAGCGTTTTAGTTACAAATTTACCGTAATTAAATACTGTTGTTACGTGTTAGGATGAATCTTTTTAGTTCACGATGCCCTGAAGAAGCAGTCGGGAAGTCCAGAAAGTACTCTTTAAAACACTTTATTAAGTGTAAAAAATGATCTGTGAATATATGCCAGAGCTAGGCCGATCGGCGCTCTTTTCTCCTGCAGTCTAGACACACAACCACCAAAGAAAGAGAGCGAGCCTCTCTCCCCGCCGGTTTTTTAAACTCAGCTAGGCTCCTCCTCCGCCGCTGCTGTTGAAGCCAATGAAATGTGCTAAAGAGGCCCAGGCTCCGCCCCCCCCCCCCTTCAGGGAGGGAGCCTAGCCGGCGCCATGTTGTACAAAAGACCATGCGGCATGGATGTCGTAAAACTTGGAAATTGCCGTAAAACTTCCCATATTAAATGTACGTTTTTATGTTCCGAAAAACCTAACAAGCCCCCCTTGAAAGCATCTTAATGCTTTCACAATAACTTTTAACTATAGGTTAGGTGTTTCTAGATTCCAGGAGATAGGATAGCCGTCAGCAACCCCCCAATTTAACCCCTTCTGACTTACATGGCCACTGGGCTGAATTTTTACAATAAAAGGTATCTAAAAATAAAAAGGCTACCAGTTAAACTAAAGGAACCGTACCTATCGCAACAGCTCCTAACCCTAAAACAAACAAACAACAAAAAATAATAAAAACAGGAAATCAAAATAAAGTAATTAAAAATAGGAAATCAAAAAGAGAAGAAAAAATAAAAACAATGGGTGCGTAGCTTCCACAGGAAGTCCGTTCAGGTTGTCCTCCACCGGACGGAGCTGCAGATATTCAGAAGGGGCCCATAGCTCCTGTTTCTCTGCATGGCTCCTACTGTCCCATGGATTCTACCCTGTCGGTCTTACCTGTTTCCGCAGCGGCACGAACATTTAAACGATGAAACACAGAGAATATCTTTTCTAAAAATAGCAGAGTACCAAACATATACATCGTACACAATCCTGAGCTAACCCCTTGCGTTTTGTAGCTAAACTATGTGTGTTGTACTTAACTAGTGTTTTCAAAGATGGTCTATGTGTCTGCGAACTATATGTTTATGTGTTTTCCTCCTAGTCTAACCAAATCCTTTCTCTTCTTCTTGTTCCGGTGGCTCTTCTGGACTCTTCTTCCGCATGGTTGGTTTCACTGGGCGTTTTTTTCTGTGATTTGTTCCCTGTTGGCTGGTTCAGTTGGTGTCACTTCTGTCTCTCGGAGTGGGTCTTCCAATTCCCACGAAGTCTGCCTCTGCCAGTCCTTCCTTCCTCTCGGTGTATGATCCGTAGTGCTGGTCCTCTCTCCTCATTTTCTCTGGACGGTTTTACCTTTAATTAAGCAGAGTTAGTAGCACTTATGCCGCTCGAAGTGGGTCTTCCGGCCCACCTTCAAGGGTATCCTCCTCATCATCATCTACATGATATCTAGACAAATCAGCCAACATCATCTGGATAACTGGTGGATCCTGCCCCCCTCTGCTTCTTCTACTCACTATATCTATTACAATTCTTCCCATTAACACCCTGATACACGGGACACAACAACAACATACCACTAAAATTGCCGTTCCCACGCATGCTGACATCACCAAACTCGCAATAACTCCCTTCCATGGCCCAAACATCCCTTCTAGCCACTTAACCCATTCATTGTTTATCCCTGAATTTTCCTTCCATTCTCGTGACAAAGCCCTCAATCCTTCCAAAGCTCGTGTCACACTACCATCAGGTGCAGTATTATTGGGGATGAAGGTGCAACACGATGAACCCACAATCTGGCAAACTCCACCTTTCTCTGCCAACAACATGTCCAACGCCATTCTATTCTGTATGGTCATAAGTGAAGTCTGGTCTAGCTGGTCTCTCAGTCCCTCAATGGCCTGAACACTGAAATTAACAAATCTCTGCTGATTGTAATAGAGATAGTTTATCCAGTCTACATTCTTATTGATAGTTACCCACCAAAAGAGGGCACTTTCAAACCCAGCAGCAATTTGGTTCCTAGCCTTAAATTCATCTGGGACCCCCCTTGGGACCCCTATACCATCAATCCACACGGTCTTGTCGAAGGATCCGCCAGGTTTGACCTCTCGGGTGTCTCTTCGATGGTTGTGGTGATTGGCCAGGACGTCCGCGGCATCCTCCACTCCGTGCTGTTTTTAAATTCTAAAAGGCATAATTCTCATGTCACCACACAACCATACTAAATCCGCCCTACTGAATTTTTGTGCATTCAGCTGGCTGCCTGTATAATTCCCATCACTATCTAGGATAATGGTTTCCTTACACCATCCTTCCGAGAAATATCCCCTGTTTATCGGTCCCGTTTTGTTGCTCCTAAAACAGGTGTAATTGCCTTTATAGGCTTTGATGTTTGTTGGGGTTGGTTCCTGAGTTAATGGGTGAGACATGTATAAGTTCTCACACCCTACCGGCTCAATCTCATTGAACAATGATGGCGAGTCCAATTTCTTGAACTTACTGGATGAGTGGCCAAATTAGGTTTTGCAGCTGCGCATACGAAACAATCTTTTACATCTATGCTCTTTACGGTAAATCTGACCCATTCTAACCACATATTAGGCTCCTCATACCCAGTTTTCACCGCTAGCTGATCGCGCCAATCCATTGCTTCCGTCGTGGCTATGGCAACCTGCTGTGGCTTCTGACTGCTTTCCCCTAGCTCTTCTATCTTGCCAGTTACGTCATTCGTGACTATGGTCATCTTCGGTTTTACACAAACTATGCCCAATGGGTCCTCGCCTTGTACGTCTACTCCTAAGGTAAAATAGTAATTAAGTTGGGGTCCCCACCCATAGCTAGACAGCTTGGGTAGGGTTAGAAGAACTGTCTTTCCCCGCAACTGAAGCTTTGTGCCGAGATAGGCTCGGGGCTTGTCGTCCAAACCTAAAGCATGCCCCCTTGATAAACGGGCCATCGGGTCATAATGAAATTTGTAATTTGGGTTCGAATGAGTGAACACTGATCCCCAAGTGGGACAGTAGGGTTCTG